>NW_024097493.1:0-36648 GCF_016545835.1 Crotalus tigris | reverse complement strand
CTATATTTTCTATTTAAAATACCCAACAAAAAGATCTCTGGTTTCCAGTCTACAGGTTGGTCTATTATTTCTTGGATCCATTTTCTTATTGTAGACCAGTATTTTTTTGCAACTGGGCATGTCCACCATAGATGATAATATGTTCCATGTGCTTTTTTACATTTCCAGCATGTTGTCTATGCAAAGATTTAACCATGAAGCTTTGGTAGCAGAATGCACAGTGTCAATATGCCACTGTTTCAACATCTAATTTTCCTTGTAACGGAGCCATTTTCCTTCATTTAAGGCCAAGCTAGCCGCATTGTTGAAATTATGAGGTTGTCCTTGATTCCGCTTTAATTCACTAGAATAAAGTGGCCCCACTAAGTGGGGACAGAAAAAGCATCTTTGTCTTCACCCACAACTCAGAGTCCAGCACATGCCACTCCCGAAGTCTGCTTCTAACTCTGGCAGATGGGATGTCAAACTTCTTCTTTGAAGAGGCAAACTCCAAGAGTTTTCACAGCTAAAATGAGCTCTGGTGAAATGGAAACCCTTGGATTGTAAATCATGGAGACACTCATGGGTGTAAATTGCTTGTCAAGCTGTAAATTCGAGCTCCAGTATTTTGTTCAAGTTTCAAGGGGCAGTGTTGTGATTTAAAGCAAGAGTCAGAATGCTAGGATGTGGTCGACAGGTTCAAGGAGAAAGACATTTGCAGAGATTGGGTCTTGGATGAGGGTCAGGAAATAGAAGACCCAGGCACAGTGCAAGGTTAGAGCTATAATGGAAGGCATTCTACCTTTCTGAAGAGCCATTAAAAATCAGGATTTGCCCCAGGCACAGCTAATGCAAATTAGCCCTGATTTGCTGAGGTCAGCTTCCGTAAAAATCTATTATATTGGGAGACTTTCCTTGCAAGTAGCCGCAAGGAATCATCTTGAAATCTTTTGGCTTTCTACATAGGCCTGATGATGTCTCCAGGGGCTGGATGACCCTGAAATCCAAATTAACAGTAGCTGGATCAGGGATAGCAATACTTAGATTCATTTTTTTACACAGATATATACTGTAAGATGTTTAATAGCTGTGTTGATTTTTCCCCCTGGTTTGCTCATCTCTAGGTGAAGATGTTGTTGTTCAGTTGCTAAGTTGTACCTAACTCTCTGAGACCCTATAGACCACTGTATGCCAGGTACCGTGTCCTCCACTGTCTCCTGGAGTTTGCCCAAATTCAAATTCATTGTGTTAGTGACACTAACTCATTCTCTGCCATCCCTTTGTCCCTTTTCCTTCAATCTTTCCCAACATCGGGATCTTTTCCAATGAATGAAGATGATGCATTCTGGCTGAACATTTACCACCAGAAATTCATCTGCAGGGGGTGTCATTTTTACAATCACATATAGAAGTTCAAAGGTGGAGTTTCCAGAGAGAAACTCTTCTGGAGTTTGTACAATACTGGCTATAAAAGTCTATCAGTGGCACCCAGTTTCTGTGGGAACAACTTATCCATCAGGATTGCTCTCCATGGTGCTGAACTCCATGTATGGAACTTGCTCCAAATGATTGCCTGTTGGTATGTATCTTCACCATTGTTCAGAGTAGTGATTACAACCTGGGCCTCTTCCAGGTGTGAATTCAATTCCCAAAATTGTTCACTGCCCAAAGTTACTTGAATTGTGACAGGAGGGGCACTATAGAAGTCAAACAATAAAACAGTGAAAAAGTAAAATTCCCAAGCTAGCAAAGCTATTGCCAAGAATTATGGGAACTGAAATCCATACATCTGAAAGGAGATTGAGCCCCAAGAAACTTTTTCCTGCACTCTGATGTTTCTGCACCTCTCAGTCGGGGCTTTTAGTACACTGTAGGGAAAAAAAAGCAAGGTCATAGCTACAATATTAGTGTTGAAGGAAAAATCTTCATCATGGTTCAGTCCAAGCTGTGAATAAATAACATGCAACTGCTTTAGAAAGAAGGTTGCAATTTATTGAAGAGGAGAGCCAGACAGAAAGATGGCTCTGGAAGAAAAAGAGAGTGAGCACATGTAGGGAGTGGATTTTTATACCCTCTGGAGCCTTTTGTTCGGAGTTGTTCCTGTGGCATGAACTTTGACCTGAGTCTGAGTTTGCCCTTTGGCATCTGTGGATTAATCCTATTATGTCCTGTCTTAGAGTCTGGGTGGAGTATGTAGATTTTAGGTGTCTTTGTCTTCTTAATCTTCTAGCTTCAACCTTCCTGAATGGTTTACATCTGCATTTCTACAGAGCTGGTTTCTGCTTGGGAGAGGAAGACTTGGGGCTATTAAGAAAACTGGGCATGCTTTTCCGCCTCTTTAAGATCCTTTGAGGAAATATATTTTTCTGCCCTTTTAATATTTCCTTCTTTGTGGGGGGCTGACTTTCCACAGCAGGGTTTCCTATTTTAGGCCAATCACTCTCAGCCCAATCCATCTCACAAATTTATTGCTGTTGTTCCTTGAGAGTGACTGGTCCAAGGTCACCTAGCCAGCTTTCATGCCTAATTCACAATCTCCTGGTTTCTAGCCTGATGTCTTAACTATTAGTCTAAAGTGGTTTATCTTCCTGGATCCTGGTTTTCCAGCTTATTTTTCTGGACATCACAGGTTTTTCTGCCTTCTCCCATTCTCTGAGGATAAGATATCTCATGAAGGTCTTGATGGAATCTACCCAGTGTTCAACCTAGCCCTTTGTATGAGGTGACTAATGTTTCTAAACGACACACATCATACTCCGTCACATAGATCCAGTGGGAACCAAAAGTGTACTGTGAACTTCATTCCCAGAATTATCTCCTTCGTTTACATTAAATATGCCTTTGCTGACTCAATTACAGTGTCAAATAAATCCTATTAATCTTCATTGAACTGTATAGTAAATGAACTTATGATGATTATCCAAGACAAATTAGTCATAGAAGAACAAAGAATAAAGCAAAGCCCGCGACTCAGAGAGATTGATTAAGATGGGTGTTAGTGGATTCAGCACTCTGAGCATTAGTGTTCTGCTCCAGGGAAGTTATTAAAAAAAAACCTATGCCGATAGTAAAACTATCAGAATCCGCAAATAAATTAGTGTGCATAGTTGCTGAACGTGTTGCTGAAATTACTGGGGCTGACTGATGAGTGAAGATGTGCTGTCCTTATTTTTACTTTCTAAAAATAAAAAAAACGTATGCCTTTTTGTGTTTTTAAAGAGCTGCTGTAGTCCAATAAGATGAGAACAATGTATGACCAGATTTTTAATGAGAAATCACTTATATTATTCTTGGTGGACCTTATTGCTACCTAAGATGTGGATAGTAGTTAGGGCCTTGCATAATGTAAGGAAGGCATCAACAGTTTTTCAAATATCCTTTTTTCCCTAGAATCGAGGTATTAAAAGGCATGGCATGATAGCAGTATTTCAATTGTCAATGCTGCTAACATCGGATGTTTTTGCTTTGACAACAGATGGAGATGCAACCCTTTCCTTCTTATGTTTTACTCTTAGAGTTAGAGCTAGAGTTAGATGATGCTGGGGGGAGGAATGTGTATGGGAGTTTAGCTGGACATAACAATACTGGACCTAGTGTGTGACCCAAGGTTATTGAAATAAGAGATGATAAGAATTGGCTGGTTGGAGAACTGGAGGGAGAGCCTGCATTTCAAACTAATTGGAGAATGTGATTTATGACTGTGAATTAGAGAAGGGAATTGTTCTTTGATACTATGTGCTCAGGGGAGGGTAATTCAGATTTTGGCTTCACAATGTACCTGCCAATGTTATGCTTCTCAAATAAAGATTCTTTAAGGTAAACAAGGCCTCAAAGTTCTTTGAAGAGTTTCATCTGTCGGAACTATAACATCAATATCTGAGGGGCTGCCACAAGGAAGAGGGGGTCAACCTATTCTCCAAAGCACCTAAAGGCAGGATAAGGAGCAATGGTTGGAAATTAATTAAGGAGAGAAGCAACCTAGAATTAAGGACTGCATCCAGTTTTGGTCACCATGATGTAAAAAAGATGTTGAGACTCTAGAAAGAGTACAGAGAACAGCAACAAAGATGATTAGGGACTGGAGGCTAAAACATATAAGGAAAGGTTGCTGGAATTGGGCATGTCTAGTTTAACGAAGAGAAGGATGAGGGGGGACATGATAGCAGTCTTCCAATATCTCAGGGGCTGCCCCAAAGAAGAGGGAGTCAAGCTAGTCTCCAAAACGCCTGAAGGCAGGACAAGAAGCAAAGGATGGAAACTAATCAAGGAGAGAAGCAAGCTAGAACTAAGGAGAAACTTCCTGACAGTGAGAACAACCAGTGGAACAACCTGCCTCCAGAAGTGGTGAATGCTCCAACACTGGAAGTTTTTAAGAAGAGACTGGGCAGCCATTTGTCTGAAATGGTGTAGGGTTTCCTGCCTGAGCAGGGGGTTGGACTTGATGACCTCCAAGGTCCCTTCCAACTTTATTATTATTGTTATTGTTATGATGATGATGATGATGATAATGATGATGATGATGTCTGGGCAACCACTTGTCTGGAATGGAATAGGGTCTCCTGCTAGAGCAAGGGGTTGGTCTAGGAGACCCCCAAGGTCTCTTTCCAATTCTGTTATTCTGTATTCTGTAAGTCATTATAATGTCTCAGTATTAAGAGGGAAAGTTTGAGTTTATCAGGAGGGTTCAGCAAGAGAGGAGGGGCAAAAGCACTTTTATGCATGCAACGTGATATCACAGGCTCTTAGGAAAGCAAGCCAAGCTCATGGTACAATGGCCCAATTCTGTTTTTGTTATTTTAATGATACCTTTCAATCCTGCAAAGGCCCCTGAGATTAATTATGCCTTCTCTGTCCATAACTTTGAAGCCCCTCTTCATCATTCTACTCTCTCTGTGTTAGTATCTTGCTACGGTAGTAATAGTTCTGTCATAAACCAGCCAGGCAACATTTTAAGTTTATTTTCTGTTTTGGGGAGCTGTTTAAGCTACCTCATCACACAATGACACTTTCTTCTCCTTCTTTTCTCCTGAATATTCCCCTTGTGATAGTCTCAAAGCCATTTCATTATGATAAGCTCCCTCTCTATTTACTTATCACCAAGTTTGTTTTGTGAAAAGAGACATTTCCAAAGATTAAGCAAGACCCGGGGGGGGGGGAATTGCTGAGCTTTCTTTCCCCTAGTTATTCTAACTAAGTCACCCAGCCAGTTTTCATTCCTAAGGTGAGACTAACAGAATAACAGAGTTGGAAGGGACCTTGGAGGTCATCTAGTCCAACCCCCTGCTTAGGCAGGAAACCCTATAATAATTCGGACAAATGGCTGTCCAGTCTCTTCTTAAAAATTTCCAGTGTTGGAGCATTCACCACTTCTGGAGGCAGGTTGTTCCACTGGCAGGTTGTTCTAACTGTCAGGAAGTTTCTCCTTAGTTCTAGGTTGCTTCTCTCCTTGATTAGTTTCCATCCGTTGCTTCTTGTCCTGCCTTCAGGCGCTTTGGAAATTAGCTTGACTCGCTCTTCTTTGTGGCAGCCCCTGAGACATTGGAACACTGCTATCATCTCACCCCTAGTTCTTCCCTTCATTAAACTAGAAATCACAATCTCCTGGTGATTAGCCTAAAGTCACTCAGCTGGTTTCACACCTATGGTGGGACCACAACTCACAATCTCCTGGTTTCTAGCTTGATGCCTTATCCAATAAACCAAACTGGCTAATAGCCAGTCTGCAAAGAGCTATCTCTGAACAGCAGACATGTCAAACTCATGACGTCACATGACATTGCGCAACGTATCGGAGCTTTTTCGCCATTGCTGGCAATGGGGTGGGTGTCATTTCCCGATGACGTGTCCGGCCTGTGGGCTGGCAGTTTGACACCCCTGATGAAGAGAGTCTGAAATCTACAAGATTCTCTATAATGGATGCCCAAATAAGACCACATAACACCATAACAAGCCTAAAAGTCCTCATTGGCTCCATGTGAGCTTCCAAGTTCAATTTAATCTATGAAGGCCTAAACCAGGGGTCTTCAAACTTGGGCCTTTTATGACTTGTGGACTTCAACTCCCAGAATTCCTCCACCAGGCACGCTGGCTGAGGAATTCTGGGAGTTGAAGTCCACAAGTCATAAAAGGGCCAAGTTTGAAGACCCCTGGCCTAAATGATTTAGGTCTCATGTACGCAAACCAGCAGTTATCAAACTTTGCAGTATCACTGTGCATTTAGAATAACAGAGTCGGAAGGAAACTTGTAGGTCATCTAGTCCAGCCCTCCCACCCTACACTACAGTATTTCTGACAGACGGCAGTCCAGTCTTTATCCACCCAAGAGATAAAGAACTTTGCGCAGCCCATTCTGTGATTAAAATTAAGAATTGCGTTGGAGTTTAGGTGGGCAAGAAATAAACATACTGCTTTCTTGCAATAATTAAATTTTAATCTATATATCTCACAAAACATGGATGGAATCTGATAACTTTTTTTTTTTTTTTTTGCAAAAGTTCTTTCCAGATGTCAATTGAGGATTCTTGATTTCACACTCTTGGAAAACAAATCACATACAAAGGCAGTTCTTCTCAAGTAACACCCCCACTCATTATGCTCATAGACATTTTTGACCCAAGCGCAGATTTTAAAGGATAATTTAAAACTGCCTGCAAATTACATATACAAGCATAGAATTAAGTATTCTGATTGATTATATAGAGCAGCGGTGGCAAACCTATGGCAAGCGTGCCAGAGGCAGCACTCAGAGCCCTCTCTGTGGGCACGTGTGCCATTGCCTTAGCCCAGTGGTTCTCAACCTTTCTAATGCCGCGACCCCATAATACAGTTCCCCATGTTGTGGTGACCCCGAACCACTTATACATCACCGGGTGCCAGGGGCGTGGCCAAAGAAAAGGGGGAAAAATGGTGGACAGCCTTGTTTGGCAACCCCCATGAAATGGTCGTTCAACCCCAAATGGGGTCCCGACCCCCAGGTTGAGAACCACTGCCTTAGCCCCACCTCCCCCAGCAGCCTCTCCTCGCCAGCAGCCCCCCTGGAGAGTCACCCTTGGGTGCGACCCGTATGGATCAGTGCAGCCAAGAACATGGCAGCCAGGCAGCGGGGACAAGACTCCACCTTTGTGCCCCGACATGCATAGATGATGCTGCTGTGTGCAGGTGGAGGGTGTGGCTGCCATGGTGCTACAGGGCTGCCTGGGCGATATGCAGTGAGCCGTGGAGGTGGTGGGTGGCCCTGCGAGTGGATGGGGTGGAGCAAGGGGAGGAGCGGGTGTGGATTAGGGGCAGGCAGCGGAGCAGGTATGCGGGCCAGGGGGCGGGGCGATTTTGGAGCACTCGGTCTCTAAAAAGTTTGCCATCACTGATATGGAGTAATGGCCTTGCTAGAGTCTTAAGGCTTGACTCAATCCGAAAAGATTGTTGGACCCCCCCAAAGAACCCTAATTAGTTTACTTATTTATTTGTTTATATCCTGCCTTTATTATTTTTACAAATAATATCCAACACACCTTCTTATTTTCCCCACAACAAACCTGTTGTGGAACTTAGAAAGAGTGAGTGGCCCAAATGGCTTTCATGACATCATATTTTATGGGAATTTTTATACTCTTCTTCTGGGTTGCTTGTGACCACTTGAAGGGTCTCAGCCCAACATTTGAGAGGCCTGGACCTCAAGGACCATCTCATTACAAAATCTTATACTAAGATTACCTGCCTTTCCTCAATAGCCTCTGCTGGAGAGAGGTAAAAAAATAATAATTAAGATGATGCTCTCAACTAGGCAATTGAAGACCTGCCAATTTTGTACTTCCGTTGATGTTGCACTCATATACAAAGAAGCAGGGCTTTGATTTGTGGTTATCACTTCCCTATTGATCTTTTGGACCTTCCCTTGCAGATGCCATTGATGTTTCTGGTGATCCTGTGGACTGATCTGGCCCACAGTAGGGTGATCCAAGAGAATGTTCTCCTAAGGAAAACGCAGCTAGCTCCCAGCCTGTCTTCTCTTTGGTTGCACTTGAAGACCTGTCTTGTAATTTCAGGTGTCTGTAGAACAAGAGCTGCTCCAGGATCCAAATTGCCTTTCAGATTGCATTTTCAAGAGCTTTCCTTTTAAATAAAATGAGTTCTGCTTTCATTTTGGGCATTTTAGTTGCCTTAGGTGGCTTAGTTCTATTGCAAAACTCTCTGGGCTTTCCTGGGAGAGAAAAAAAGGGAAAAAAATAAAATAACATTGAAGCAAAACATAAAATAAAACAGATTAGAGTAAAATAGAATAAGAAATAAAATAAAGTAAAAAATAGAATAGAATGGAATGAATGGAGTGGGGTGGGAATGTATTGAATGGAATAGAAGTACAGACTAGACTAGACTAGATTAGACTAGACTAGACTAGACTAGACTAGACTAGACTGGACTGGACTGAAATAGAATAGAATAGAATTAGAATAGAATGGAATAGAATGGAATGGAATAGAATAGAATAGAATAGAATAGAATAGAATAGAATAACATAAAATAACAACATAAAATAAAATAAAATAAAATAAAATAAAATAAAATAAAATAACAACAGTGCAAAGGATCTGTCCCCCTTCAAGGATGCAGCTCAGCATCAATTTCTCTAACTTCACTTCCTTTCGGAGTTCAGCCATCCCGCAGGAAATGAATGGAAACTGCGTATTGGAAAAAGAGAGAAAACAGGCAAGATGTCATGTGTGAAATACTCTGGTGTGCATATCCTGACTGGTGGCTATTTTACTTTTGTACAATTTTCTCATTTCGTTCCCAGCTTTGCTATTTACTCTAAACTTGAATTATTTAACTATGCAGAAGACATTTTCTCCCCACCTTGAGGGGATATAAAAACTGCAGATGAGATTGAAAACCTATGATACACACACACACACACACACACACACACACACACACACACACACACCCCTCTAACACATATCAAACAAAGATATACAATCACCTTGAAATTGAATTATATCAATTATTTCCTTTCTTTTCTTTTTTTCTTGGAAGCTTATCAATGCTACGGATGCAAATCCAATCAGCTCCATGCTCAGAGCCACTTCTACTCAGCGTTTCTGATAAATCAGACAATTATTGTGCAAAACTGCAAGCAGCAAAGTGGAAACCGCTTCCTAGCATGCCTCAGGTTGTGGCCTGCTGGAAGAACAGGATCACACAACTGTTAAAATGTCCTAGGAAATTCAACTAGGGGAGCTGCTTTGGAACACTTCTTTCCATTTGATGCTTTCAAGAGGCCTTTGCTTGCAAGCTCTAGCGCTTTTGATCCACCTTGGATTTGGGAATTATGGATGTTTATGGACATAAGTCAAGGACTGCCTATCAGATCAAGAAACAAACTAAAATCAGATCAGGAAGACTAGAAATTTATGTATTGCAAAAGGCTTAAATAACAGAGTTGCTGTTATTCAAACTGGGCAGACTTGTGAATTTTTTATTTCAAATGAAGGAGAATATTTGTAGATAGATAGATGATAGATAGATAGATAGATAGATAGATAGATAGATAGATAGATAGATAGATAGATAGATAGATAGATAACGGGTCCTTGGTGCTAGCACTGATGATGTTACTGAGTTAGGCTAATGAAACGTCTGCAAGAAAACAAGCAAACTATTGAGAGAGGGCTGTTCAGTTTTGACATAGATGGCCTCTTTGACCCCTCTTTCAAACCAGCAGTCCTCTCCATCCAAAATGTAGACTTTGCTGTCTTTGAAAGAGCGGCCTTCATCTCTTAAATGCAGAGGGACTGCAGAAGCTTGTCCTGATGGGTTTGTTCTCCTATGTTGTGCCTTACATTTGTGAAGTGATTGTTTTGTTTCCAAAACAAAAGAGGGGTCAAAGAGACCATCTATGTCAAAACTGAACAGCCCTCCCTCAACAGAGGGGGCGGGATACAACATCATCTATCTCCAGTCTACAACACAGTCCTTTCAGCAGTTCCAAGAAGGCTCCACAGCCATTTGCACTACTCAAGGGACCCTGAGGACACAGATAAACCTCCAAATGGCCTCAGCGACTCTCTAAAAGAACGCAAATGACCAGCTGTCTGCAAGGAATATAAATCCTTCCATTGTAGAGATAGGGGCCAGGTAGAGGTCGTGAGCAGCAAACTGCCCCTCCAAAGCCTGTGTGCCTCTTCTCTCTACATTATCTCATCCCTTCACATCACCATGGCAATGTGGGAAAGTACCCCAGGCTGGTACAATGACCTCACCTGCCTGATATCAGCTAGCTTACACCAACAGGATGTTACAGCCAACGGCTCCCTGTTTTGGGCCTCTGGCTTTCTATCCTTAGGGATTGGTAAGGAGTTTAACCAATGAAATGCTATTGCTATGCTATTGCCATGTTAAACTTTTGCTGCTTGTAAAACTGTATAAAAGGCAATAAACACTGCGAAGGCGGTCAGCCATATTTGCACCCTGCAATGACTGAGCACTGATTACTACATTCCATTTCCCAGCATCCAGTCAGAGCTGAAGAAGCTTCTTGGATGAGAAGCGAAACGTCTTCAAGAAAAAAGAAGAAAGTACAGTTGCCTTGTGAGAAAAGCACCTTTGAGAGCTGAAAGAAGGCTCCTGTTTTGGAACCCTCCAATCAGAATTTTTTGTATGATGGGCCCACAGCAAACCTTCCCTGGCTGGATGGGACAGACCAATGTAAGGGGATGAACAGTTCCATAGGTAACCTAGCCCCATGCCATATAGGGATTTAAAGATCATCACCAACACCTTGAATTGGACCCAGAAGCAGACCACCCCCAATGCAGCTCACACTGCTGAGGTGTTACATGTTCTGTTTTTGGGGTACCCAAAATTGCCTGCATGGCCACATTTTGTACCAGCTGAAACTTTCGGATATCCCAAAGGTGCTTTTCCAAAAGCACCTGGACTTGGGTTTTTTTTTTCCCCTTGAAAACATTTCACTTCTCATCCAAGAAGCTTGTTCAGTTCTGACTAAGCTTCAAAAAAACAACAACAACAAGAAAGTCCAGTTGCCTTTTGGAAAAGCATCTTTAGGACAACCATGACTCGGATGATTGAAAATCTCCATAGAAAAGTTTTCAGATGCTTTTCAGGGGTAACCCCACGTAGATTATATTGCAATTGTCCAAATGGGAGATGACCAGACAATGAGAGACCAAGTAGAGAGGTTCCCTATCCAGGAAAGAGCATAACTGGTGGCGAACACTTTGATTGCTCCGTTGGACTACAAAGCTTTCTTTACTGGCTCCTCAGCAAAGAGATCAGTATATCCCCCTTTATAAGCCTCTTAATCCAGCAGTTTGGAGAGCTTCAAGTTGGTATAAACAAGCTGCAGTGAGGTAGAGAAAAGTGAGCAAAATCCTACAAGTAGTCCCCAAATTATAACAATTCATTTAGTAACCATTCAAAGATACAACAGCACTGAAAAAGCGGTTTACGACCATTTTTGACACAACCGTTGTAGCATCCCCATAGTCATGTGAAAAAATTCAAACATTTGGCATCTGACTCATGTTTATGACGGTTGAAGTGTCCCGGAGTCATGTGATCACTTTTTGAGAACTTCTGACACGCAAAGTCAGTGGGGGAAGTCAGATTCCCTTAACAACTGTGTTCCTAACTGCAGTGATTCTGTCAGAGCATGCACAGACTTATTGCACTGAGATAACCCAGGAGTAAACACAGTAAACAGTAGTCTATTTTAAATGGTGGTTTAGCTTACACTATTTACAATATCATACACCCGGAACAATATGCACACACGTGTTAATACGGCAGGATCCAACACACCACAGTTACAGCAGGAAGCAGAAGAAAAAGAACACATCTACGGAGCCTTCCTTTTTTTATACAGAGGCTCTTAAAGGGACACAGACCCTGCTGAGTCATTCCCATCAGTACATCTTACATTACATCAGCTGGTTAGCTTTTAAATCATTACCTTGACAGATTTGCTTAACCAGCGTGGCAAAAAAGGTTGTATAAAATGAGACAAAATTCACTTAACAACTGGCTCGCTTAGCAACAGAAATTTTGGGTTCCGTTGTGGTCATAAGTGGAGGATTACCTTTGCTGAGAATTCTTCCCATAGTGTAACACTGCTGTAGCTCTCCTGACCCTTTTCCCCCAGAACATAGAAAGTGATGTAACTCAAGCAAATAATTCTGTGTTTGTTGTTCAGCTGCCAGATTTACTATAGCAAAACACTTGAAAATTAAAGTAAATCTTTTTCTGGATCAATGGCATTTGTAAGTGTGGGAAATTGCATCGGCTGGAAAATTAATATAGCCGTGAAGAGTTCTATAGAATCCTTTAATTAAAGATGGCCTTAGTCACCCTGGTTTCCCAGTTTTTTACTTTGCTTATCAATACACAGTTTCCTAGTTGGACTTTTTTTTCCCTCTAAAGTCTTTGAATCAGAAATAATTAAGAATATTTAAAATACCCTTTACTTATATAAAATCTCAGTTACTTTGTCTTTATAGCATTTTGTAACACATACATAGATGTATATGTGTATGTATATACCTATACCTCTCTCTCTTTGTACTTGTATGTGTATGTGTGTGTCTATAAATATTGAAAATTAGATAAAATAGCTGTACCAACTTTGATTTTCTAAACAGTTTCGAACTACTAATCTCATAACTCTCAGCAAGCACGTTCAGTTTGCTATCATCTAGATCAGGAATGTCCAACCTTGTCAACTTTAAACTTAAATTCCCCAAGGGCCATTTTGGGGCAACCATTCCATTTGGAAGAGACCAAATTGGCTACCTAATGAGAAGGAAGGACTCACTGGAGAAGAGCCTAATGCTGGGAAAGATTGAGGGCAATAGAAGAAGGGGATGACAGAGAATAAGGTGGCTGGATGGTCACTGAAGCAATAGGCGTGAGCTTAAATGGACTCCAGAAGATGGTAGAGGATAGGAAGGCCTGGAGGAACATTGTCCATGGGGTTGCAGTAGGTTGGACACGACTTCGCAACTAACAACAACAACAACAAATTGAGGAATTCTCTTAGTGACATGGAAAAGAAGAAATTGGACAGACAAAGCTCCACTCACACGAGTGGCGGGAGCTTGCACTTGCACAAATGGTGCTAGGCATGCTGCCATTCACACAGAATTATCCCCCCTCCCCCCCCATGCTGGGCCGCCAAACTTGAAAGTTTGGGGATCATTACATTATGTCATCTACATTAGTGTGTCATGTGAATGTTTAGCCAACATTCAGTAGACAACACACTTAAACACACTGTATGTTCCTTGTAACCAAAGGTAGGGGTTTTTTCCCCCTAAGTGTTAGCGTTCTTTCTTTTTTCCAGCTGGGAAATCTTTTGCACAGCTTGATTTGTAAATGACAGGTCAGGTAACGCCTTTGCAAGGTGATCATGCAGTGCCTAGCTCACCTCTATCCCTTTCTTTCAGTTAGCATTGGATAAACTGGGAAAGTCACACAGGAAGAAAGAAGATTTCTGCTGCATTTTTTTTCCAGCTAGCAATGTTTTCCAGAAGCAACATTCATTTTTCTGTTGGAGAAGGGATGGAGGGAGGGAGGGAAGGAAGGAGATGAAATAAGGGAGGGAGGAAGAGAAATGGGAGGGAGGGGAGAGGGAGGGAAAGAAGGAAGGAAATGGAACAAGGGAGGGAGGAAGATGAGGGAGGAAGAAGAGAAGAGGGAGGGAAGAAAGAAAGGAGGGAGGGAGAGTGAGAGAAAGGAAGAAAAGGAGAAAGGAGGAAGGGAGGAAATGGAGCAACAAAGGGAGGGAGAAAAGAAAGGGGGAGGGGAAAAGGAACTATGGAAAGAAAGGAGAAAGAAAGAAAGAGAGAGAAAGAAAGAAAGGAAGGGAGGAAGGAAGGGAGGAAGGGAGGAGAAAGAAAGAAAGAAAGAAAGAAGGGAGGGAGGGAAAGAAAGGCAGACAGAAAGAAGGAAGGAAAGAAAGACAGAAAGAAAGAAAAAAGGAAGGAAGGAAGGAAGGAAGAGAAGAGAAAGAAAGACAGAAAGAAGGAAGGAAGGAAGGAGAGAAGGAAGGAAGGAAGGAAGAGAGAAGAGAAAGAAAGACAGAAAGAAGGAAGAAAGGAAAGAAAGAAAGAAAGAAAATAGAGGAAGGAATGGAGGAAGGAAAGCAGGAGGAAGAAGAGAAGGGAGAGAGGAAAGAATATTTAGATATGGGGAGTTATAATTGGGGGGGCAATCTGTCCTTCATTTATCATGCTCATTCCCTGAGGATCCATTCCTCCATTTCATGAAGCAAATAAACTTGGACAGATGTTTACTTTAAACAAAATGGGGGGGGAGTATTATATTTTCCCCTGGTTGGTTCAGCATCCCCCCCACCCCACCCCAAATTTCTTCTGTGTGTACTCAAAGCCAGCCTTCAGCCCAGAATAAAGCCTTTGGTATTGAGCAAAATCCGATTTGCATGCCTCGGGGAATAATAAAAGGAACCTATTATGGAATGAAATGGACTGTAATCACATTGAGAGGAGGGGGAAGATGGCTGCCTGCTGACTCACAAGTGGCCTATTGCAAAAGCAAACACAGGATGAAAGACAAGCCAGCATTCTGCGGCCCAGGCAGGAACACCATTCAGATACGTTCCTTTTCTAGAAACCAGGTAGTCATTTCAAACTTGGTTTATAAGGGCTGCAGCCAAGCATGGAGAGAAAGGCAGGGAGACCTGACAGGATCACAATGGATCTGCAGGGAGACCTGACAGGATCACAACGGATCTTAGCTCTCATTGCAGCATTCTTTAAGTATCTCAGATAGTATCCAGGTTCACACAACGGACCGAGTGAGGTTGCGGTTTGTTTCATTTTATCTTGGCAAGCGTGAACCCAGCAATCGGAAACCTGTTGACGGCATGGAAGCACTTCTGCGGGCAGCCGGCTCTCATGAAAGGGGTGCAGGTAGTCCTCGTTTACTGACCCACTCATTTAGAGACCATTCACCATGACAACAGTGATTAAAAAAAAGTAACTTTATAACCAGGCCCCGGGTTGACAAACTTCGCTGCTCTGTAAAGTAGAGGAAAGCTGAAGTAAGATTGTAATAAGCATGGCGGAGGTTTCATTTAGTGATTGCTTCGCTTAACAACCATATTGCAAGTTGGGGTTGTTAAAGGAAGACTGCCTGTAATAATATAAAAAGGATCATTTCACACATGTGGGTCAGTCTAGTTAATTTTGGAGTCTCATGTCATTCTTTTGAAGCTCTTTTAATTTTGTCAACTTCCTGCCACAAAATGTGTGCATTCCTTGTCATAATTTTTCAGCCATTGAGAGGTTTTGGGAGGCTGCTAAAAGAAAACGGGGGGTTCATTGGAGCCCTAAACTTTGAGATGTCTCTTAGTTTTGTTGAGAGAAAAATTCTTCATCAGGGTCCAATCCAAGCTGGGAATAAACAAAATGGAGACTGTTTTAGAAAGAAGATTGTAGTTTATTGAAGAGGAGAGCCAGACAGAAAGATGGCTCTGGAAAAACTGACCATACAGAGCAGGGTGTGGTGAGTTTTTATACCTGTTAGGGCTCTTGAGGTTGTTTCCTGTTCCTGTTTGAGGCTTTGTATTTCCTGTGTCATGTACTTTGACCCGAGTCTGAGTGCGTCCTTTTGGTATTGGTGGGTTAATCCTATTATGTTTCCTCTCCTTAGAATTTGGGTGGGGATATGTAGATTTTAGGGGTCTTTGTCTTCCTAATTTCTTCAGTTTCTAGCTGGAAGGCTCAAATCTTTCTGAAAGGATTATTACATCTGCATTTCTAAAAGCTGGCCTCTGCCTAGGGGCTGGGGCTGATTTTTGGGCGCTGGTTTCTGTCTTTTTAAAGATCTTCTCCATTATTCCTTTGGAGAAATATATTCTGCCTTTCTAATATTCCCCAAAATATTTCTTTCTCTGGATTCTTCCCACAGTTTATAGCTCAGTATGATATGTGAAGCCTGACCATTTCTAGCTTTTTAACTGCTACAGCAGCAGCCCCAAAAAAGCTAATACAATCCTTGGTTGTACAAACAGAGGCACAGAATCAAAATCACATGAAATATTAGTATCGTTTTATAAAATAAGACCACGCCTGGAATACTGCATCCAGTTTTGGTCCTCACATTACAAAAAAGAAATTGAGACTTTGGAAAAAGTGCGGAGAAGAGCAACTAAGATGATCAAAGGCCTGGAGACAAAAGCATATGAAGAACAGTTGCAGGAATTAGGTATGGCTAGCCTAGAGAAAAGAAGGACTGGGGGCGGGGGCATGATAGCAGTGTTCCAGTATTTGAGGGGCTGCCACAAAGAAGAGGGCATCAACCTATTCTCCAAAGCACCAGAGGGAAGGACAAGAAACAATGGTTGGAAACTGACCAAACAGAGAAGCAACCTGGAATTAAGGAGAAACTTCCTAACAGTGAGGACAATTAACCAGTGGAACAACCTGCCTCCAGAAGTTGTGAATGCTCCAACACTAGAAGTTTTTAAGAAGAGACTGGACAGCCATTTGTCTGAAATGGTATAGGGTTTCCTGCCTGAGCAGGGGGCTGGACTAGAAGACCTCCAAGGTCCCTTCAGGCTCTATTCTGATTGAAACTGTTTCTTTTGAATGGTTTGTAGCTGTTGCTTATCTCTATATGCCTGTTGATGGCTGATTTGGCTTCCAGGAATTCTCTTAGCTTGGTCTAGGATGGTCACCATCTCTGCAGTTGAATTCAATTCCCAGTGGAGTCAATTAGGTCTTAAAGACTGAATCCACTATAGGTTTGCAGCACGAGAAGCGGGTTTCACACAAATGCATTTTCTACTGATTTGATTATTTGGGGGTGGCAGTAATAACTTTTCATCTCCTCCAGCACAATTTTAACCTCCTTTTACACGACATGGCACATCCTAACCTTGGAACCACACCTCAAACCTTATGAACAATTCATGAAAACCTTGTCCTATTTAGCTTGGGAAAATCTTCTGCCTGTATGCCACTGCTTTCTGACTTTTTTTTTTTTTTTTTTGCCAGTTGTGTCTAGCTAGCAGACATTTTATCTTTGTCCTTCCACTCCTGTCAGGTGATTTATTATCGCAAGAGCATCAAAGCACAAACTCCGGAAGAGTGTTACTACTCTCTGTGAGCCCAATTATAATGATGAATAATATGGACGTCTGCAATTTAAATGAATGGGGCTTGTAGAACACATTTGCAAAGTCACCATTTTCTTTTTTAAAAAAATGACACCAGTAACCAACATCCAAAGAGCAAAACCTAGCCCAAAGAAGAATTCTTGTTGATTTACTAGTTGTTATTGCTTTTTTAAGTGCATTTCCTTAAATTCTTTGCAGGTGCCACAATGAAGCCTATTGTCCTTTGCCTCTTTTGGTACAAAGAGGTTGCTGGAATGAGGTATGTCTAGTTTAACGAAGAGAAGGACAAGGGGGGACATGATAGCAGTATTCCAATATCTCAGGGGCTGCCACAAAGAAGAGGGATTCAAGCTATTCTCCAAAGCGCCTGAGGGCAGGACAAGAAGCAATGGATGGAAACTAATCAAGGAGAGAAGCAACCTAGAACTAAGGAGAAACTTCCTGACAGTTAGAACAATTAACCAGTGGAACAACCTGTCTCCAGAAGCGGTGAATGCTCCAACACTGGAAGTTTTTAAGAAGAGACTGGACAGCCATTTGTCCGAAATGGTGTAGGGTTTCCTGCCTGAGCAGGGGGCTGGACTCGATGACCTCCAAGGTCCCTTCCAACTTTATTATTATTATTATTATCGATCATCGCACAGTCAGCCAGATGTTCAGACTGGATTTGGCATTTTGTCTACCTATCGAGTCCTTACCCAGGACCTGGGATAGGCAGATGTGGATGTTTGATGGTATTACAGATATCGTCGCAGGATGGAAGCAGTTCCTAATAAGGCTGCCTTTTGCAATTGACTAATAGCGAATTTGTCAATGCCAATGGTGTTCAAGTGGTGCTCCAGTTGTTTTGGAATTGCACCCAAGGAGCCTATGACTATTGGTACTACCCTTGCTTGCTTTTGCCACAGTCTTTCTATTTCTATTTGTAGGTCTTTGTATTTTGTTATCTTCTCCAGTTCTTTCTCTTCTATTCTGCTATCTCCAGGCACTGCCACGTCCACTATCCAGAATTTTTTGTCTTTCTTATCGACAATTGTTAAGTCTGGGGTGTTATGTTGCAGGTGCTTGTCTGTTTGAATTCTGAAGTCCCAGAGCAGTTTAATTTTATCATTTTCTATGACTTTCTCTATTTTATGATCCCACCAGTTTTTGCTTACAGGCAAATGATATTTTTTGCAGATCTTCCAATGCACCATTGTTGCTACTTTGTCATGCCGCTGCTTGTAATCAGTCTGTGCAATCTTCTTGCAACAGCTTACCAAGTGGTCCACTGTTTCTTCAGCTTCTTTGCATAGGCGGCACTTACTGTCTGTTGCTGTCTTCTCAATTTTGACTTTGTATGCATTTGTCCTTAAGGCTTGGTCTTGTGCAGCCAGAATTAGTCCCTCGGTCTCTTTCTTCAATTTTCCTGCTCTTAGCCATTGCCAGGTTTTATTATTATCTGCTTTCCCAGCTATTTTTTTCATGTATTGGCCATGTAGTGCTTTGTCTTCCCATGCCTCTATTCTGTTCTTCATTTGGTCTTTCTTGTAGGCCAGTTTGGTCTCTCCAGTAGTTAGTAAGCCTTCCTGATATACTAATTTCAGTGCATCTTCATCATTGTTCTTCAGATATTCTTCCAAAGCCATTTTTCTTCTTCAACCATCTGATGTACTTGTAGCATTCCACGCCCACCTATTTGCCTTGGTAGATAAAGTCTGTCAATGTCACTGCGTGGATGAAGGGCATGATTCATTGTTATTATTTTTCTGGTCTTCCTATCCATTGCTTTTAGTTCTGCTTGAGTCCAGTCCACTATTCCAGCTGTGTATCTAATGACTGGAATTGCCCAGGTGTTGATTGCCTTTATGGTATTTTCTCCATTGAGTTTGGACTTTAAGATCTTCTTCACTCTCTTGATGTATTCACCTCTAATCTTTTTCTTGACTTCAGTGTGCTTGATGTTGTCAGCTTGAAGGATACCCAAGGATTTGTAGTACTCTTCCTCATCCAGACTCTTAATGTTATTTTCGTGGGGCATCTTGATTCCTTCAGTTTTCATTATTTTTCCTTGTTTGATAGTAAGTGTGGCACATTGTCCAAGCCAAACTCCATAACAATATCTTGGCTATATATACGGACAGTGTTGAGCAGCGATTCTATTTCAGATGATGTTTTTCCATACAGCTTCAGATCATCCATATAAAGGAGGTGGGATAGTCTGGCAGATGTTTTGATGTTGATAACCATGTCCTGAGATGCAGTTATTGTTGAAAGAGGAGGAAACAGTGCAATAACAAATAGTAATGTGATAATGAATCTCCTTGAAATATTCCTCTCTTGATTTAACCTGCTCCAGCTTTTCACCATTGAGCTGCAACTGTTTGTCATCCATTGTGCCATCGATCTTTGCACAAATTTTCTGATGTTTCTACTGACTCCTGTTATTTCTAGGCACTTTATTATCCAATCATGTGGCAGAGAGTCAAATGCCTTTTGGTAGTCAATCCATGCCACATTCAGGTTGGTCTTCCTTCTCTTGCAGTTTTCCAAGAGCATTTTGTCTATTAGGAGTTGATCTTTTGTTCCTCTGCTATTGGGGCGGTTTCCTTTCTGCTCAGGTGGAAAGAGATTGTTTTCAACTAGATGCTGTTGTACTGCATCAGCTAACACACCAGTTAGTAATTTGAAAGTTGTTGGTAAGCAGGTAATTGGCCTGTAGTTACCTGGTGTTGCCCCTCTTGCTGGATTTTTCATTATTAGGTAGGTTTTCCCAGTTGTTAGCCACTTTTCAATTTCTCCTCCTTGTAGTATATTGTTGAACTGTTTGGCAATGAGTGGGTGTATAACAGTTAGATGTTTCAACAAAACCCATGCAGTTCATCTTCACCTGGTGCTGACCAATTTTTGATTTTCTTTGCTCTTTTTTCTACCATTTTTGTTGTTATTACTAGTTCTTTCATTTCAACTTCTGTTTTATTTGCATCCACCTCTTTTAACCAAGCCGCATCCTTGTTGTATTTCTTGGGTTATCCCATATCTGCTTCCAGAACTGCACTGTTTCTTCCTTGTCAGGTACTGACTGATTCTTTGCAGTTTCTCCATTGATTGATTGGTAGAAACGTTTCTGATTGGATTGAAATTGGAGGTTCTGCCTATAGTTTGCAATTCGAGCTTCATATCTACTGATTTTCCTGGCTATAGCTGTCATTTGTTGCTTTATTATTTCAGTGCTTCCTTGATCTTCCTTGTTTCTAAGTGGTATTTCTTGATTAGGTATTCTTTGGTCTTCTTGTTCTTCAGCTTCTTTTCTTTCATCTGTTCTAGCTTGCTTGCATGTGATCTTAACTTGCTGATCTTATTTTCTAGTCTAACCTTCCATTTTTCTGGTGCACTGTTTGTTTGTTTTTCTTTTTGGTTGATTTTGCATCCCAGGTATTCTGTTATAACTGCAGCTGTGCTGTACATTAGTTGGTTTGTTTCTTGCAGTGAATTGGTGCTTATACTTGCTATTGCAGTATTTGCATCTTTTAATGCTTGTGCTAGCTGTTTCTTTTTTTTAAGCTTCAATGCAGGCAGCCTTCTTCTGTTGTTTTTGTGCTGTTCTAGATGCTCAATTATTCTTTGTTTCAATTCTTTAATTTCTTTAGTTAGAGGGTTTTGTTCTTCCTGAGGAAGAGGTGCCTGGTTTCCAAATGAGAACAGTTGTATATCTCTACTGGATTCTTTCACTGCCAACTCCCCCTGGTTTGCCTATACATTCTGAATTACTTCTTGTAAGGCTTTGATTTCTTTGCCCTGGGTAAACCTTTGCAGTTCGTCTAATTCTGTTTCTGTAAATACTTTATTTCGTGTTATAAATCGGCGTTGATCTGCGAGTCTCTGTTCTGTTATTTCTGATTCTGGATGTTGTTCTTTCCAGAATTGGTGCATTCGTTTTAGATATCCTCGTCTTGTTGGACTTGATCTGTAGTAACAGATCATTATTTCTTTGTTGTCCATCACTGTGTATCTGCGATGGGTAAACACCTTTTCTTCCAGTAGTTCTGCAGCTGCTGGCCCTGGTTGCTCAGCCAACAGTCCTGAGTCCTGTAACCATTTTTCACCAGATATCCAGGAACTCCAATATCTAGCGCGGACCTTGTTAACCCGGGCGACATCCGAGCCGGGAGGGCATTCTGAAATTTACGTCTCATCATATCTTTTATTATGGGAGAGACACTCTTGTTCTGACTCTCTGTGAGACATGTTCAGTATGGTTGAACCTCTGGGCATAGCTTCATCTTCGCGAGTACACAAGCCCCACAACCACGTCAGTAAGTGCCTCACTTATTATTATATTATCGATCATCGCACAGTCAGCCAGAGTTCAGGACTGGATTGGCATTTTGGTCTACTATCGAGTCCTTACCAGGACCTGGGATAGGCAGATGTGGAGTTTGATGGTATTACAGATATCGTCGCAGGATGGAAAGCCGTTCCTAATAAGGCATGCCTTTTGCAATGACTAATAGCGAATTTGTCAATGCCAATGGGTGCAAGTGGTGCTCCAGTTGCTTTGGGATTGCACCCAAGGAGCCTATCACTATTGGTACTACCTTTGCTTGCTTTTGCCACAGTCTTTCTATTTCTATTTGTAGGTCTTTGTATTTTGTTATCTTCTCCAGTTCTTTCTCTTCTATTCTGCTATCTCCAGGCACTGCCATGTCCACTATCCAGACTTTTTTGTCTTTCTTATCGACAATTGTTAAGTTGGGGTGTTATGTTGCAAGTGCTTGTCTGTTTGAATTCTGAAGTCCCAGAGCAGTTTAATTTTATCATTTTCTATAACTTTCTCTATTTTATGATCCCACCAGTTTTTGCTTACAGGCAAATGATATTTTTTGCAGATCTTCCAATGCACCATTGTTGCTACTTTGTCATGCCGCTGTTGTAATCAGTCTGTGCAATCTTCTTGCAACAGCTTACCAAGTGGTCCACTGTTTCTTCAGCTTCTTTGCATAGGCGGCACTTACTGTCTGTTGCTGTCTTCTCAATTTTGACTTTGTATGCATTTGTCCTTAAGGCTTGGTCTTGTGCAGCCAGAATTAGTCCCTCGTCTCTTTCTTCAATTTTCCTGCTCTTAGCCATTGCCAGGTTTTATTATTATCTGCTTTCCCAGCTATTTTTTTCATGTATTGGCCATGTAGGGCTTTGTCTTCCCATGCCTCTATTCTGTTCTTCATTTCGTCTTTCTTGTAGGCCAGTTTGGTCTCTCCAGTAGTCAGTAAGCCTTCCTGATATACTAATTTCAGTGCATCTTCATCATTGTTCTTCAGATATTCTTCCAAAGCCATTTTTTCTTTCAACCATCTGATGTACTTGTAGCATTCCATGCCCACCTATTTGTCTTGGTAGATAAAGTCTGTCAATGTCACTGCGTGGATGAAGGGCATGATTCATTGTCATTATTTTTCTGGTCTTCCTCTCCATTGCTTTTAAGTTCTGCTGAGCCAGGTCCACTATCAAGCTGTGTACCTAATGACTGGAATTGCCCAGGTGTTGATTGCCTTTATGGTATTTCCTCCATTGAGTTTGGACTTTAAGATCTTCTTCACTCTCTTGATGTATTCACCTCTAATCTTCTTCTTGACTTCAGTGTGCTTGATGTTGTCAGCTTGAAGGATACCCAAGTATTTGTAGTAGTCTTCCTCATCCAGACTCTTAATGTTATTTTCGTGGGGCATCTTGATTCCTTCAGTTTTCATTATTTTTCCTTGTTTGATAGTAAGTGTGGCACATTTGTCCAAGCCAAACTCCATTACAATATCTTGGCTATATATACGGACAGGGTTGAGCAGCGATTCTATTTCAGATGATGTTTTTCCATACAGCTTCAGATCATCCATGTAAAGGAGATGGGATAGTCTGGTAGATGTTTTTGATGTTTGATAGCCATGTCCTGAGTTATTCAGTATTGTTTACAGAGGAAACAGTGCAATAACAAATAGTAATGGGGACAATGAATCTCCTTGAAATATTCCTCTCTTGATATTAACCTCTCCCAGTCTCTCACCATTGATCTGCAACTGTGTCTTCCATTGTGCCATCGATCTTTGCACAAATTTTATGATGTTTCTACTGACTCCTGTTATTTCTAGGCACTTTATTATCCAATCATGTGGCAGAGAGTCAAATGCCTTTTTGTAGTCAATCCATGCAACATTCAGGTTGGTCTTCCTTCTCTTGCAGTTTTCCAAGATCATTTTGTCTATTAGGAGTTGATCTTTTGTTCCTCTGATGTTGGGGCGGTTTCCTTTCTGCTCAGGTGGAAAGAGATTGTTTTCAACTAGATGCTGTTGCACTGCATCAGTACTACACCAGTTAGTAATTTGAAAGTGTTTGGTAAGCAGGTAATTGGCCTGTAGTTACCGGTGTTGCCCCTTTTGCTGGATTGTTCATTATTAGGTAGGTGTTCCCAGTTGTTAGCCACTTTTCAATTTCTCCTCCTTGTAGTATATTGTTGAACTGTTTGGCAATGAGTGGGTGTATAACAGTTAGATGTTTCAACCAAAACCCATGCAGTTCATCTTCACCTGGTGCTGAACAATTTTTGATTTTCTTTGCTCTTTTTTCTAACATTTTTGTTGTTATTACTAGTTCTTTCATTTCAACTTCTGTTTTATTTGCATCCACCTCTTTTAACCAAGCCGCATCCTTGTTGTATTTCTTTGGGTTATCCCATATCTGCTTCCAGAACTGCACTGTTTCTTCTTTGTCAGGTACTGACTGATTCCTTGCAGTTTCTCCATTGATGGATTGGTAGAAACGTTTCTGATTGATTGAAATTGGAGGTTCTGCCTATAGTTTGCAATTCGAGCTTCATATCTACTGATTTTCCTGGCTATAGCTGTTATTTGTTGCTTTATTATTTCCAGTGCTTCCTTGATTTTCCTTGTTTCTAAGTGGTATTTCTTGATTAGGTATTCTTTTGTCTTCTTGTTCTTCAGCTTCTTTTCTTTCATCTGTTCTAGCTTGCTTGCATGTGATCTTAACTTGCTGATCTTATTTTCTAGTCTAACCTTCCATGTTTCTGGTGCACTGTTTGTTTGTTTTTCTTTTTTGTTGATTTTGCATCCCAGGTATTCAGTTATAACTGCAGCTGTGCTATACATTAGTTGGTTTGTTTCTTGCAGTGAAATGGTGCTTATACTTGATATTGCAGTATTTGCATCTTTTAATGCTTGTGCTAGCTGTTTCTTTGGAACAAGCTTCAATGCAGGTAGCCTTATTCTGTTGTTTTTGTGCTGTTCTAGATGCTCAGGTATTCTTTGTTTCAATTCTTTTATTTCTTTAGTTAGAGGGTTTTGTTCTTCCTGATGTAGAGGTGCCTGGTTTCCAAATGAGAACAGTTGTATATCTCTGCTAGATTCCTTCACTGCCAACTCCCCCTGGTTTGCCTCTACATTCTGAATTACTTCTGGTAAGGCTTTGATTTCTTTGCCCTGGGTAAACCTTTGCAGTTCGTCTAATTCTGTTTCTGTAAATACTTTTTTTCGTGTTATAAATCGGCGTTGATCTGCTAGTCTCTGTTCTGTTATTTCTGATTCTGGATGTTGTTCTTTCCAGAACTGGTGCATTCGTTTTAGATATCCTCGTCTTGTTGGACTTGATCTGTAGTAACAGATCATTATTTCTTTGTTTTCCATCCCTGTGTATCTGCGACGGGTAAACACCTTTTCTTCCAGTAGTTCTGCAGCTGCTGGCCCTGGTTGCTCAGCCAACAGTCCTGAGTCCTGTAACCCATTTTTCACCAGATATCCAGGAACTCCAATATCTAGCACGGACCTTGTTAACCCGGGCGACGTCCGAGCCGGTATGGCATTCTGAAATTTACTATTATTATTATTATTATTATTCTCTCAATTCCCAATGAATTTAATGTGCTATCATTTATGCAAGCTGCAGTTCGGGTTTTGGTTTGGTCCCTTCCAACTCTGTTGCTATTGCTGAATACAAAAGCTTCTTTCAACATGTAAAAAACAAGAAAAAAGTGAAGGAAATGATTGGTCCATTAGTGGGTGGAAGTGGCAAGAAGGTGACAAGCAACAGGGAGAAGCAGAACTATTTAACTCATTTTTTGCATCTGTCTTTACACAAAGGGAAAAAACAGACCAATCTATCAAAAATAGTGCCATAAAAAACAAAACAGAAACACAAGTTAAGATAGGCAAGAAAATGGTTAGGGAGCACCTGTCCAGCCTAGATGAGTTCAAATTGCCAGGACCAGATGGATTACACCCCAGAGTTCTCAAGGAACTGGCAGATGTGATATCGGAGCCACTGAACTATATTTTTCAAAGATCCTGGAACACAGGGAAACTACCAGAGGACTGGAAAAGAGCTGATGTAGTTCCCATCCTCAAAAAAGGAAAAAAAAATGGATCAGGAAATTACAGACCTATCAGCCTGACCTCAATACCTGGGAAGATCCTGGAAAAGATAATCAAACAACGAATCAACGAACACCTAGAGGCAAACAAAGTCATTACTAAAAGCAAACATGGGTTTGTCAAAAATAGATCATGCCAGACAAATCTTATTGCATTCTTTGACCAAGTGACAAAATTAGTGGATCAGAGGAATGCTGTGGACATAATTTACTCGGACTTCAGTAAGGCATTTGATAAAGTAGATCACAACCTACTACTTGACAAGATAGAAAAATGTGGGGTAGACAGAACCACCACCAGATGGATCCGTAGCTGGCTGACTGGCCGTACTCAGCGAGTGGTCCTCAATGGAACTGCATCTATATGGAGGGAAGTGTGTAGTGGGGTGCCCCAGGGCTCTGTTCTGGGCCCAGTACTCTTCAACATCTTAATCAACGATTTGGATTAAGGGATAGATGGGGAACTCATCAAATTTGCAGACGACACCAAGCTGGCAGGAATAGCCAACACTCCAGAAGACAGGCTTAGGATACAGGAGGATCTGGGCAGACTTGAACACTGGGCACTAACTAACAAAATGAAATTCAATGGTGAAAAAAGCAAGGTTCTACATTAGGCAAGAAAAACCAAATGCACAAGTACAGCATAGGTGGCACCATGCTCAATAGTAATAACTGTGAGAGGGACCTCGGAGTCCTAGTAGACAATCACTTAAATATGAGCCAGCAGTGTGCTGCAGCTGCCAAAAAGGCCAACACACTGCTAGGCTGCATTAACAGAGGGATATAATCAAGATCACGCGAAGTATTAATACCACTCTTCAATGCCTTCGGAAGAGCCACATTGGAATACTGCATCCAGTTTTGCGCCACCACGATGTAAAAAAAGATGTTGAGACTCAGAAAGAGTACGAGAAGAGCAACAAGATGATTAAGGACGGGAGGCTAAAAAACATATAAGGAAACGGTTGCGAGAATTGGGTATGTCTAGTTAACGAAGAGAAGGACAAGGGGAGGATCATGATAGCAGTATTCCAATATCTCAGGGGCTGCCATAAAGAAGAGGGAATTAAGCTATTTCCAAAGCACCTGAAGGCAGGACAAGAAGCAACGGGTGGAAACTAATCAAGGAGAGAAGCAACCTAGAACTAAGGAGAAACTTCCTGACAGTGAGAACAATTAGTCAGTGGAACAGCCTGCCTCCAGAAGCAGTAAATGCTCCAACACTGTAAGTTTTTAAGAAGAGACTGGACAGCCATTTGTCCGAAATGGTGTAGGGTTTCCTGCCCGAGCAGGGGGTTGGACTAGATGACCTCCAAGGTCCCTTCCAACTTTACTATTATTATTATTATTACATGCATAATTTGATTAGTTTAAATCTTTTATCGGCTCTACTCCTGCCATACATTTTAGCCTTATCAGATTCTGCACTCTGTAGCTGATTTTTGGTTGCTATGAGCAGATTACTAATATGAAAAATCTATCATTTGCACAAATCAGTTTAAGTTGATGTACTGTACTCAAATGTTGTGTTCAGCTCTGACCTCCCTTTAAGACAAATAAAGAAGAAATGGAACAAGTGCAGAAAATATAGATAGAAAGAAAGAAAGAAAGAAAGAAAGAAAGAAAGAAAGAAAGAAAGAAAGAAAGAATTAGCTTTTAAAAGTACATTTTGAGGAGGAGAAAATCAACAAGTAAATGGCAAAGTGATGAGGCTAATTATAGGCCACAGGGCAAATCTACTTTTAAATCATCACAATAATCTTTAAATGTGCATCCATGCTCTAAATTAAGAAAAAGGAAATTAAATGAAGGACCAGGAAAATCCTGCTTTTTCATGCTGTTCAGAAATTCAGGGAAGTCTGACATTCTTGCAAAAGTTGCATGCACGCATGTATAAATTGTGTCATTCCATCTGTTTTGCAATGCTCCAGTTTGCAAAAATGTTAGAAGTGGCTTTTAACCACCAAAACATAGCCTGTTCTTAATCTTCAAACATTGGATATTACCTTTTCTGTTGCCTACTGACCATTTCTGAAGGCAAAGTCTGAGCATCACCACATAACCTCTATCACGAGGGTCTCATCTTTCCTCCAAGCATCTATGCATAAAGGACTAAATCTATGATGAATAGAAAAAAAATGTGTCTGGCACTAATATACCTCACTAAGTAGCTTTTGAAGACTGCACACATTTTCACTACAGCATCCTCCAGAACTTCACACTCTGCCTTCTCTTTGGTAAAAGAAGAGATGGAATGCCCCCATCTCTATTCTTTTTCTATTTATATATCTGATTTATAAATATTATATGTTTCTGTTCTTCAAACGGAGGCGTTTTCCACAGCTTTCTTCAAGCCGGTGCTGTCAGATTCCATAATTCACAAAATCTGGGAAGCACCTGATGTATTGTTTGTTTCCAAATAACATACGGCCTTTAAATCCATTACCAACTAAAGGAAACAATACTTGGTGAAAACATGGACAATTTCTCTCTTCTCAACTTCAGGGAGATTGAAATTTACTTGGGTTTATGTTCAACAAAGCAGTGAAGGTAATAGGGAGCCTGGAGGCTAAACCATAGGATGAATGATTGAGGGACCCTGCCAGTGGTGGGATTCAGCCGGTTCACACCAGTTTGGGAGAACTGGTAGCTAATTTTTTCTTCCCCAGGCCCAGAATGGACTTCTGGAAGCAGTATCCACACAGAGAACTAGTTGTTCGCATAATTGAATCCCACCACTGGAACTAGGTATGTCTGGTCTAATGAAGAGAGGGACTGGGGGTGATATGATAGGCGTCTTCCAGTACTTGAGGAGCTGTCACAGAAAAGACGGGATTAACTTATTCTCCAAAGCACCTGGGGACAGGAGAAGAAGTAAATGGTGGAACATCATTAAAGACAGATCCAACCTGACAGTGAGAACAATTAATCACTGGAACAGCCTGGTTTTGGATTTGCGGTGTTGGAAATTTGAAAATACCTAATTGGTGTCACACCCCACCTATCCACTGAACAAAAAGAGAGGTTATTACAGGTAACCCTTGACTTACAATCACAGCTGAGCCCAACTTTTCCATTGCTAAGCAAGACAAGTAGAATAAAAATAGAATACTAACTTTATTGTCATTTTGAATGTACACTAATTGGCATAAAATGAAATTGTGTTACATACAGCTCTCAAAGAGTCATCACCTCCGATATACACTACATAAATATGATGAAAATAAATAAATACAGAATTATGCACATGCCCGCATATATTATATGACACAGAGAAACAACAGTCTAATTCGGGTTATGTATACATGTGCATGGCGAGAAAAACGAATCTTGCGAGTGTCAACGCTGCTAACATCGGATGTTTGCATTGACAACAGATGGAAATGTAGCCATCTTTTCCCCTTTCGCTTTTAGAGTTAGATGATGCCGGGAGGGGGGAATGTGAATGAGAATCTAGCTAGACATAACAACACTAAACTTAGCGTGAGAATCAAGGTTATTGAGCCCAGAGCTGATAAAGAATTGGTGGTCTAGAGAACTGGAGAAGAAGCCCGAGCTTCAAGCTAATTGGGGAATGTGATTTATGACTGTTAATAGGAAGGGGAATTCAGTTTTTGGCTTCGATTATGCTACTCGAATAAAAGATTCTTTAAGGTAAACAATGCCTGGAAGTTCTTTTGAAGAGTTTCATCTGTCGGAACCAAGTTTATCAGATGGATGGCATAGGGAACAAAGCTATTACAGAATCGGGTAGTCCTGCTGTAAATAGTGAGTTGTGTGTCCCATTTTATGAACTTTTTTGCCACAACGGTTAAGTAAATTGCTGCAATTGTTAAGAAAATCATGCAGTGATTAAACAAATGTGGCTCCCCCCATTGACTTTGCTTGTTAGAAGCCAGCTGGGAAGATTACAAATGGTGATCACATGACCCAGGGACAGTGCAACTGTCACACAAGTACATTTGCTCCTAGAAGTACGAAGCCGAAAACACCAGCCTGAAGACGACAAACGAGACTTCGTCGAAATGTCGCCAAGACACTTCCAATTTGACGTGGGAGAAAACCCGAATAACCAAAGACCTACACATTGCTCCTAGAAGCACGAAACTGAAAACACCAGCCTGAAGATGATGAATGAGACTTTGTCGAAACATCGCCAAGACACTTCCAATTTGATGCGGGAGAAAACCCGAATAACCAAAGACCTACATACAAACACCCGCAAAAACCTCAGAAAAGAAACAAATATATATATAGATATCAAAAGGGTTTTGTGGCTCCCAGTGTTTTGTTTTGGTGGGAAATGGGTCCAAGTGGCTCTTTCAGTGTTTTGGGTTGCCTATCCCTGGTATAGGGACTCCTGCTTGATCAGGGGGTTAGGCTAGAAGACCTTCAAGGTCCCTTCCAACTCTGATGTTCTATGATCATACATTTATTTCCTATCTCTCTCCTCTTCATTTCACTTTTCACTGTCCCTCCTAATTCTCTTAACTCTCCCACCGTATGAATCACTTTCCTGAAATGTTCTTTGAAATACGCTTCCACGATTAAGACAAACTGAGTTACAGAAACTGCTCTGCTCAAACTGTTAAACCAGCCTAAAGCAATAGAACTTTACCTCATTATAACAAAATCACTATGGATAAAGAAGGGCCTTAGCAAATCCAGCTATTATATCCTGAAATCTGACATTTTTTTTATTACCCTTCAGAAAACAAGGTTCATAAAATTTGATTATTTTATTAGTGCTGGCTAATTTAAAAGGGGGGGAAGATAATGAAACAGAAGACACTTCTCAAGGCGTAATTCACACTCTTCAGGACTATCATGTTGTAAGATGGCAGTGAGTGGCAGAGAACAGATTATTCATTCCCAGAGTCCTTGTAAAACTTCATGATAAGTTCCCAATATGGCTTTATAAAAGATACTGGGTTAATTAGAGCCAAGACTGTACTGAAAAGACAGATGATGAATAATGTCACTTCGTTTTCCAAATGAGGTTATAAAAGGTGCTGTGGTATTGGGGGGGGGTCTGAAAAAGAGACATAAAATGTCTCCATTCTGAATAAGGGCAGGACACTCTGTCCTCATTCTCAGTTGGTATTCTGTTATTGCTTTGTTAACCGCACAGGGAAACTACATACATATTCATATGTTGAAAGAAAAATCTTCATCAGGGTCCAGTCCAAACTGGAAATAAACAAAATGGAGACTGCTTTAGAAAGAAGGTTGTACTTTATTGAAGAGGAGAGTCAGACAGAAAGATGGCTCTGGAAGAACTGATCACATGGAGCAGGGTGTGGTGGGTCTTTATACCTTCTGGGGCTCTTGAGGTTGTTTCCTGTTCCTGTTTGAGGCTTTGTATTTCCTGTGTCATGGACTTTGACCTGAGTCTGAGTGTGTCCTTTTGGTATTGGTGGGTTAATCCTGTTATGTTTCCTCTCCTTAGAATTTGGGTGGGGATATGTAGATTTTAGGGGTCTTTGTCTTCCTAATTTCTTCAGTTTCTAGCTGGAAGGCTTCAACCTTCCTGAATGGATTATTGAATTTGCATTTCTAAAAGCTGGCCTCTGCCTAGGGGCTGGGGCTGATTTCTGGGGGCTGGTTTCTGTCTTTTTAAAGATCTTCTCCATTATTCCTTTGGGGAAATATATTCTGCCTTTCTAATATTCCCCAAAATATTTCTTTCTCTGGATTCTTCCCAAAGTTTATAGCTCAGTATGATATGTGAAGCCTGACCATTTCTAGCTTTTTAACTGCTACAGCAGCAACCCAAAAAGCTAATACAATCCTTGGTTGTATAAATAGCAAGCAGCTGGTCATTTGCATTCTTTTAGAGAATTGTTGAGGCCTGCAAGGAATATAAATCCTTCCTTTTCCCACCATCCAGTCAGAGCTGGAAAAACTTCTTGGATGAGAAGCGAAACATCTTCAAAGAAAAACAAGAAAGTCCAATTGCCTCCTATAAAAAGCGCCTTTGGTCATCCTGGTTACTCAATTTTTTTGCTACATTACAATGCCCTTCAGAAAAGTCAAATTGCAGAGACTTCATCCCCCACCTACCCACCCACCCAAGAAGTAATTAGAAATGTCAAAAAAGGTTTGCATCTTCTGTAACTATGACAGCTTCTCCGGTAGAGGTATGTGGGTGAAACTTGCAGCTCATCTTTCCTTTGTGATACCAAGCAAGTCTCATGATGCCATTTTTGGCTTTGGTGTTTGAAACCTCATTTTCCACCTGCCAAGATCACTTTGTAAGATCAGGCTGAGAGAATGAGGATGGTTGTTAAAAAGCACGCTGGGGAGGAACAAGATCAGAAGGTGCTTTGAGGTGTTTCTTATACTGTTTATCTGAGCCTTGAATGCTAGGATAGAGCCCTCATAAAGGCAAATTTAAGCAGGATCTTCTCTGCCTCAAAAGATTCCTCTGATTAATCAAGGGTGGAAGGAACATAGAATAACAAAGTTGGAAGGGATCTTGGAGATCTTCTAGTCCAGGGGTCTTCAAACTTGGCCCTTTTATGACTTGTGGACTTCAACTCCCAGAATTCATCAGCCAGGCATGCTGGCTGAGGAATTCTGGGAGTTGAAGTCCACAAGTCATAAAAGGGCCAAGTTTGAAGACCCCTGTTCTAGACCAAGAAGAAGAAGAGGGAGTCAAGCTATTCTTCAAAGGAAGACAGGAGAAGAAGCAATGGATGGAAACTAATCAAGGAGAGAAGCAACCTGGAAGTAAGGAGAAATTTCCTGACAGTTAGAACAATTAACCAGTGGAACAACCTGCCTCCAGAAGTTGTGAATGCTCCAACACTGGAAGTTTTTAAGAAGAGACTGGACAGACTTCCGGTGGTCAAAGCGGTGGAGATGGCGGCTACTTTGTAGCCGTCCTCCTGAGAAGGTGTCAGATCCGCGGAGCACAGCGTTTATCAGCTGGCCCGCGGCTCGCAATCCCCTTCCCGGGCGAAGGGAAGGGGTAGAGATCGCATGAATAGAGGTAGAACCTCTTAACTCTCCCTGGATTTTTATTTTTAGGGGGAGAAAGAGGGTCCCTCGGAGTTCATTGCTTCTCCGCCTCTCAGCTGTCTTTGTTTCTTTAGAAACAAAGCGAGACGCCGCTACCATCTCCGAATATAAAGAAACCGTGAGTAATCTTAAACCGGACAGAACTGTTTAAAGGATTTTATTTATAGTTTAGCTTTATTTTATTTTTTTTAGTTTATTTAGTTTATTTAGTATCTGCTGATTTTTTTTTATTTTTTTGAGCTTTCTCTTTTTTTTTCGGGCGGAAAAGTGAGAGTGAAAGTAAAATGGCGTTTTGAAAGTTTTTTTTCCTTTAAAAGACGGATCGGCTGAATTGTTGTTTAATACTGCTTTTTTTTTTACTTTTTTTACTTTTTATTTGGGGTTTTTTTTTTTTGTTTTTTTTTTTTGAACTAAAACAAACTTTTCCTATACCACTTCGTTCTTACTTAAAACTTAATAACTCTTAACTAGACTAAACTTAACTCACCTCTAAAAAAACACTTTTGCACAACAACGAACTTTAGCAACTTAAACACTTTTATTACCTAACACACTTTTCGTCTACTTACTTTTACTCTAAGCAACTTCTTTACTTTTAGATGTCTTATCTTATCTATTTTATCGTTATTTTTAATTTTTTTGGATTATTATTTTATTGTATTTTTATAGAAGAAGGAAGAAATTAAAATGGCTTCAAAACGACAACCAGCTTTACTGCAGCTTCTAAAGTAAACTTCTTCTCCTGCTACTTCTACTGTGCAACAACAACTTAAAATAATACCCTCAGTGCAGCAACCTAAATCTACTCCACCTTCACCTCCCCCATCTGGCACATCAGCACAAGACATTAAAGAAATAATGGTAAGTGCTGTCTCACAGTTTAGGGAGGAAATGAAACAACTTTTGGATCAGAATAAATCTGAAACTAAGGAGGAAATGAAGAAAGAGATGAAGGAGCTTTTAGAACAGAATAATGCTATTTTGAGGGAGGATATACTTCTAGCTCTATCTGGAATGGCCTCAGTGGTTGTGAAGCTGGACTCCAGAGTAGAGGAAATTGAAGAAACAGTTGAACTTTTGGATTATAAATTTCAAGATATGGAGAAAAAAGTGGAGACTTCACAAGATGATATTCTTATGTTCCAGTATAGACAGATGGAATATGCTTTGAGAATAAGGGGTCTGAAAGAAGATAAAACTCAAGATTTGATGGAAATGTGATTAATGACTTGGCTGTTATTTTGAATATTGATAAAGAAGAGTTACGTGGGGATGTGGAAAGAATTTATAGAGTTAATTCTTGGATTGCAAAACAGAGGAATTTGCCTAGAGATGTGGTGATATATTTTGCTAAGAAGTCTTTGCGAAATCAGATTCGACAAACTTTTTATAATAAAAGATTTCAGATTGCTGCCCAAGATATTATTATTTTAAAGGAAATTCCACCTAAAATTTTAAGACGCAGAAAAGATTTTGCTTTTTTAGTAAATGAACTTAAAGCAAGACAAATGCCATTTAGATGGGAGATTCCGATGGGCATTGTTTTGAGCCATGCGGGGACACGTTATAGACTTAATACAGTTGCTAAAGCTAAGGAATTTTATAAAACGGTCCTGGGAGCAGGCTCTCCTTTGCCCATGATGCATAAAGTCTTGAGTGACAAAGAGATGGAACAGAAATCTGAAGGTACAGGGATGATGACTGCGGGACAGGTGGTATGGATGTCTCAACCAGAGGTTAAAGAACAGAGAATGACCCGTGCAGCACATAAACGTAAAGAAAAAGAACAACAGAAAAAAGAAAAAGAAAAAGAAATTGAAGAATCTACTCAGAAAATTGCTTCAGTGCCGGTGGGAGGAGCAAGACCCAAAAGCTCTGCTACATATTCATCAGCAGCAGAATTTGAGCGGATCTTCTCCAGGCTGAAGGCCAAGGGAGATGGCAAAGCTCCTGTCTTGGAATGTTAATGGATTAAACATTCCTCAAAAGAGAAAAAAAATTTACCACTATTTGAAACAACACAACAATGATATTATTTGCTTGCAAGAAACTCATATTACAGCTAAAGATCAAAAATATTTAAATAATCCTCGCTTGGGATCTCATTTTGTATCTCCCGCCCCTGGGAAGAAATGGGGTGTGGTAATCTATGTTAAACAGAATTTATCTGCTACCTTGTTAGAATCAGATCCTTATGGAAGATATGTTATGCTTGAACTTGGTTTATATGGCAAGAAAATTCTGATTGTGGGGTTGTATGCACCAAACCAGCAACAGGAGCAATTTTATAGGTTACTACATCAGAAAATAACTTTGTTGGACTATAGATCTGTGATTTTAATGGGAGACTGGAATGGTGTATTAGATATACAAATGGACAAAAAAGGCTCTTCTACCTTTTTTAAACAGGCTAAATTACCTAAAGCCTTTTTTGATATGAAAGAAGATTGGGAATTGAGAGACTATTGGCGTGAACGTAATCAAGAAGAAAAGGATTTTAAGTTTTTCTCAGATAGACACCAATCTTTCTCAAGAATTGATTTCTTTTTGATCACAACAGATTTATACAACAGGGTGAAGAATGTAAAAATTTTTCCTAGGACATTGTCCGATCATAGTCCAGTTTGGATGGAACTGTTTGTAGAGAAGGAAGATAGGAGATCCTGGAGTGTGAATGAGAATTTATTTAAACAAGAAAAAAATGTTCATAAATTAAAGGAATGTTTAAAGGAATATTTTACTTTAAATATGAACAAGGGAACATCAATGTCAATGGTCTGGGATGCAAGTAAAGCTTTTCTGCGTGGTATTTTGATAAAAATGAATAATTTGCATAGACAGAAACAGATTCAGAAACGGAAAGACTTGGAAGAGGAGATTAAATTAAAAGAGAAACTTTTAATTTCAAATCCCTTAGATGAAAAGATTAAAGGAGCTTTAAAATTGTTAAAAACACAATTTAACATGCTGATGGCTGATCAAGCTGCAACTAATTTGCTATTTATGAAACAAAATACATTTTGTAATGCTAATAAACCAGGGAGATGGTGGGCTTATCAGTTAAGAAAAAAACAGAAACAGAGGAATATAGATAAAATAAATTATAATGGTAAATTGGTTTATCAGAAAGAATTGATTAAGAAATCTTTTTTAGAATACTATCAAAAATTATATAAGGGTACCAATATTCAAATTACATATATAAATAATTATTTAGGCAAAGTCAACTTTCCTAAATTAACAGAAGATCAGGAAAAAAAGATTAACGGTTTAATTACTCAGGAAGAAATTGTTACAGCTATTAAACAATTGAAATTGGGCAAAGCGCCGGGTACGGATGGGTTGACATCTATTTATTATAAAGCTTTAGTAGCAGAGATGATCCAACCGTTGTGTGAACTGTTTAATAATTTATTACAGGGGTTAGAGATCCCTCCATCCTGGCGTAATGCATTTATATCATTGATTCCAAAAGATAGTCAAGATCTTACTTTGCATAAAAATTATAGGCCTATATCTCTTTTAAATGTGGATTATAAAATTTTTGCAAAAATTTTAGCTAACAGGCTTATGGGGATCTTGCAGCAGTTTATACATAGGGATCAATCGGGTTTTATAACTGGACGGTATATGAAGAATAACGTTAGACAAATTATTAATTTATTAGAGTATTTAGAAAAGAATAACCAAGTCTCTGCAGGCCTGATATTTTTGGATGCTGAAAAAGCCTTTGATCAAGTGAATTGGCAGGTTATGCTGTGTTTAATCAAGGAGATGAATTTTGGACAAAATATATTACAAGTATTATCCAATATATATCAAAAACAGACTGCTCAAATTATTGTAAATGGGGGTTTGTCAGAGGCTTTTGTAATAGAAAAAGGAACACGACAGGGATGCCCGTTGTCTCCGTTATTGTTTGTTTTAACACTGGAAATTTTGTTGATTAAAATTCGGGAGTCTCAAGAAATAAAAGGAATAGAAATTAATAAAAAAGAATATAAATTAAGAGCCTTTGCAGATGACTTGGTTGTTACTTTGTCTCAAACTGTTTCTTCGGTGGTGAAATTATTACAATTGA
>NW_024097492.1:0-15918 GCF_016545835.1 Crotalus tigris | reverse complement strand
AGATAGGGCAGACTCGGAAAGTAAGTGCCCTCCTAACCATACCCAAGCACTCCGAATTTGTTGGTGATGTCCATTTTTCTCTATCTGTTCATGGTGACCTAACCCTAACCCTAAGTGGAATTTTCCTCCAAAGGGATTTTCCAATGTATTTTATCAGAAAACATAGATAGGGCAACCTCGGAAAGTAAGTGCCCTCCTAACTATACCCAAGCACTCCGAATTAGTTGGCGATGTCCATTTTTCTCTATCTGTTCATGGTGACCTAACCCTAACCCTAAGTGTAATTTTCCTCCAATGGGATTTTTCTATATTTTTTACTAGGAAACATAGATAGGGCAGGAAAGAATGGTCAGTACACCTATAACCATACCCAAGCACTCCGAATTTGTTGGTGATGTCCATTTTGCTCTATGACTTCATGGTGACCTAACCCGAAGCCTAAGTGCAATTTTAATCCAATTGGATTTTCCCATGTATTTTACCAGCAAACATAGATAGGGTAATATAGGAAAATGAGTGTCCTCCTAACCATACCCAATCACTCTGAATTTGTTGGTGATGTCCATTTTGCTCTTTGAGTTCATGGTGACCTAACCATAACCCTAAGTGGAATTTTCCTCCAAAGGGATTTTCCAATGTATTTTATCAGAAAACATAGATAGGGCAGCCTCGGAAAGTAAGTGCCCTCCTAACCATACCCAAGCACTCCGAATTTGTTGGCGATGACCATTTTTCTCTATCTGTTCATGGTGACCTAACCCTAACCCTAAGTGGAATTTTCCTCCAATGGGATTTTTCCATGTATTTTACCAAGAAACATGGATAGGCAGGATAGAAAAGTAAGTGCCCTCCTATACATAATCAAGCACTCCGAATTTGTTGGTGTTGTCCATTTTGCTCTATGAATTCATGGTGAGCTATCTATAACCCTTATTGCAATTTTCCTCCAGAGGTATTTTCCCATGTATTTTATCAGAAAACATAGATAGGGCAGACTCGGAAAGTAAGTGCCCTCCTAACCAGACCCAAGCACTCCGAATTTGTTGCTGATGTCAGTTTTGCTCTACGAGTTCATGGTGACCTAACCCTAACCCTAAGTGTAATTTTCCTCCAATGGGATTTTTCTATATTTTTTACTAGGAAACATAGATAGGGCAGGAAAGAATGGTCAGTACACCTATAACCATACCCAAGCACTCCGAATTTGTTGGTGATGTCCATTTTGCTCTATGACTTCATGGTGACCTAACCCGAAGCCTAAGTGCAATTTTACTCCTATTGGATTTTCCCATGTATTTTACCAGCAAACATAGATAGGGCAATATAGGAAAATGAGTGTCCTCCTAACCATACCCAATCACTCTTAATTTGTTGGTGATGTCCATTTTGCTGTATGAGTTCATGGTGATCTAACCCTAACCCTAAATGGAATATTCCTCCAATTGGATTTTCCATGTATTTTACAAGGAATGATAGTTAGGGCAGGATAGAAAAATGAGTGTCCTCCTAACCATACCCAATCACTCTGAATTGTTTGGTGATGTCCATTTTACTCTATGAGGTTATTGTGACCTATCCCTAACCCCAAGTAGAATTTTCAACCAATGGGATTTTCCATGTATATTACAAGGAGACATAGATAGCGCAGTGTAGGAAAATGAGTGTCCTCCTAACCATACCCAATCACTCTGAATTTGTTGGTGATGTCCATTTTGCTCTTTGAGTTCATGGTGACCTAACTATAACCCTAAGTGGAATTTTCCTCCAAAGGGATTTTCCAATGTATTTTATCAGAAAACATAGATAGGGCAACCTCGGAAAGTAAGTGCCCTCCTAACTATACCCAAGCACTCCGAATTTGTTGGCGATGTCCATTTTTCTCTATCTGTTCATGGTGACCTAACCCTAACCCTAAGTGGAATTTTCCTCCAATGGGATTTTTCCATGTATTTTACTAAGAAACATGGATAGGCAGGATAGAAAAGTAAGTGCCCTCCTATACATAATCAAGCACTCCGAATTTGTTGGTGTTGTCCATGTTTGCTCTATGAATTCATGGTGAGCTATCTATAACCCTTATTGCAATTTTTCCTCCAGAGGTATTTTCCCATGTATTTTATCAGAAAACATAGATAGGGCAGACTCGGAAAGTAAGTGCCCTCCTAACCATACCCAAGCACTCCGAATTTGTTGCTGATGTCAGTTTTGCTCTACGAGTTCATGGTGACCTAACCCTAACCCTAAGTGTAATTTTCCTCCAATGGGATTTTTCTATATTTGTTACTAGGAAACATAGATAGGGCAGGAAAGAATGGTCAGTACACCTATAACCATACCCAAGCACTCCGAATTTGTTGGTGATGTCCATTTTGCTCTATGACTTCATGGTGACCTAACCCGAAGCCTCAGTGCAATTTTAATCCAATTGGATTTTCCCATGTATTTTACCAGCAAACATAGATAGGGCAGTATAGGAAAATGAGTGTCCTCCTAACCATACCAAATCACTCTGAATTTGTTGGTGATGTCCATTTTGCTCTTTGAGTTCATGGTGACCTAACCATAACCCTAAGTGGAATTTTCCTCCAAAGGGATTTTCCAATGTATTTTATCAGAAAACATAGATAGGGCAACCTCGGAAAGTAAGTGCCCTCCTAACCATACCCAAGCACTCCGAATTAGTTGGCGATGTCCATTTTTCTCTATCTGTTCATGGTGACCTAACCCTAACCCTAAGTGTAATTTTCCTCCAATGGGATTTTTCTATATTTTTTACTAGGAAACATAGATAGGGCAGGAAAGAATGGTCAGTACACCTATAACCATACCCAAGCACTCCGAATTTGTTGGTGATGTCCATTTTGCTCTATGACTTCATGGTGACCTAACCCGAAGCCTAAGTGCAATTTTAATCCAATTGGATTTTCCCATGTATTTTACCAGCAAACATAGATAGGGTAATATAGGAAAATGAGTGTCCTCCTAACCATACCCAATCACTCTGAATTTGTTGGTGATGTCCATTTTGCTCTTTGAGTTCATGGTGACCTAACCATAACCCTAAGTGGAATTTTCCTCCAAAGGGATTTTCCAATGTATTTTATCAGAAAACATAGATAGGGCAACCTCGGAAAGTAAGTGCCCTCCTAACCATACCCAAGCACTCCGAATTAGTTGGCGATGTCCATTTTTCTCTATCTGTTCATGGTGACCTAACCCTAACCCTAAGTGGAATTTTCCTCCAATGGGATTTTTCCATGTATTTTACTAAGAAACATGGATAGGCAGGATAGAAAAGTAAGTGCCCTCCTATACATAATCAAGCACTCCGAATTTGTTGGTGTTGTCCATTTTGCTCTATGAATTCATGGTGAGCTATCTATAACCCTTCTTGCAATTTTCCTCCAGAGGTATTTTCCCATGTATTTTATCAGAAAACATAGATAGGGCAGACTCGGAAAGTAAGTGCCCTCCTAACCATACCCAAGCACTCCGAATTTTTTGTTGATGTCAGCTTTTCTCTACGGGTTCATGGTGACCTAACCCTAACCCTAAGTGTAATTTTCCTCCAATGGGATTTTTCTATATTTTTTAATAGGAAACATAGATAGGGCAGGAAAGAATGGTCAGTACACCTATAACCATACCCAAGCACTCCGAATTTGTTGGTGATGTCCATTTTGCTCTATGACTTCATGGTGACCTAACCCGAAGCCTAAGTGCAATTTTACTCCAATTGGATTTTCCCATGTATTTTACCAGCAAACGTAGATAGGGCAGTATAGGAAAATGAGTGTCCTCCTAACCATACCCAATCACTATGAATTTGTTGGTGATGTCCATTTTGTTCTTTGAGTTCATGGTGACCTAACCATAACCCTAAGTGTAATTTTCCTCCAAAGGGATTTTCCCATGTATTTTATCAGAAAACATAGATAGGGCAGCCTCGGAAAGTAAGTGCCCTCCTAACCATACCCAAGCACTCCGAATTTGTTGTCGATGACCATTTTTCTCTATCTGTTCATGGTGACCTAACCCTAACCCTAAGTGGAATTTTCCTCCAATGGGATTTTTCCATGTATTTTACTAAGAAACATGGATAGGCAGGATAGAAAAGTAAGTGCCCTCCTATACATAATCAAGCACTCCGAATTTGTTGGTGTTGTCCATTTTGCTCTATGAATTCATGGTGAGCTATCTATAACCCTTATTGCAATTTTCCTCCAGAGGTATTTTCCCATGTATTTTATCAGAAAACATAGATAGGGCAGACTCGGAAAGTAAGTGCCCTCCTAACCATACCCAAGCACTCCGAATTTGTTGCTGATGTCAGTTTTGCTCTACGAGTTCATGGTGACCTAACCCTAACCCTAAGTGTAATTTTCCTCCAATGGGATTTTTCTATATTTTTTACTAGGAAACATAGATAGGGCAGGAAAGAATGGTCAGTACACTAACCATACCCAAGCACTCCGAATTGTTGGTGTGTCCATTTTGCTCTATGACTTCATGGTGACCGAACCCGAAGCCTAAGTGCAATTTTAATCAATTGGATTTGCCCATGTATTTACCAGCAAACATAGGATAGGGCAGTATAGGGAAAATGAGTGTCCTCCAACCATTACCAAATCACTCTGAATTTGTTGGTGATGTCCATGTGCTCTTTGAGTTCATGGTGACCTAACCAAACCTTCAGTGGAATTTTCCTCCAAAGGGATTTTTCCAATGTATTTTATCAGAAAACCATAGATAGGGCAACCTCGGAAAGTAAGTGCCTCTAACCATACCCAAGCACTCCGAATTAGGTGGCGATGTCATTTTCTCTATATGTTCATGGTGACCTAACCCTAACCCTAAGTGTAATTTTCCTCCAATGGGATTTTTCTATATTTTTTACTAGGAAACATAGATAGGGCAGGAAAGAATTGTCAGTACACCTATAACCATACCCAAGCACTCCGAATTTGTTGGTGATGTCCATTTTGCTCTATGACTTCATGGTGACCTAACCCGAAGCCTAAGTGCAATTTTAATCCAATTGGATTTTCCCATGTATTTTACCAGCAAACATAGATAGGGCAGTATAGGAAAATGAGTGTCCTCCTAACCATACCCAATCACTCTGAATTTGTTGGTGATGTCCATTTTGCTCTAACCATAACCCTAAGTGGAATTTTCCTCCAAAGGGATTTTCCCATGTATTTTATCAGAAAACATAGATAGGGCAGCGTCGGAAAGTAAGTGCCCTCCTAACCATAGCCAAGCACTCCGAATTTGTTGGCGATGACCATTTTTCTCTATCTGTTCATGGTGACCTAACCCTAACCCTAAGTGGAATTTTCCTCCAATGGGATTTTTCCATGTATTTTACCAAGAAACATGGATAGGCAGGATAGAAAAGTAAGTGCCCTCCTATCCATACTCAAGCACTCCGAATTTGTTGGTGTTGTCCATTTTGCTCTATGAATTCATGGTGAGCTATCTATCACCCTTATTGCAATTTTCCTCCAGAGCTATTTTCCCATGTATTTTATCAGAAAACATAGATAGGGCAGACTCGGAAAGTAAGTGCCCTCCTAACCATACCCAAGCACTCCGAATTTGTTGGTGATGTCAGTTTTGCTCTACGAGTTCATGGTGACCTAACCCTAACCCTAAGTGTAATTTTCCTCCAATGGGATTTTTCTATATTTTTTACTAGGAAACATAGATAGGGCAGGAAAGAATGGTCAGTACACCTATAACCATACCCAAGCACTCCGAATTTGTTGGTGATGTCCATTTTGCTCTATGACTTCATGGTGACCTAACCCGAAGCCTAAGTGCAATTTTACTCCAATTGGATTTTCCCATGTATTTTACCAGCAAACATAGATAGGGCAGTATAGGAAAATGAGTGTCCTCCTAACCATACCCAATCACTCTGAATTTGTTGGTGATGTCCATTTTGTTCTTTGAGTTCATGGTGACCTAACCCTAACCCTAAGTGTAATTTTCCTCCAATGGGATTTTTCCATGTATTTTACTAAGAAACATGGATAGGCGGGATAGAAAAGTAAGTGCCCTCCTATACATAATCAAGCACTCCGAATTTGTTGGTGTTGTCCATTTTGCTCTATGAATTCATGGTGAGCTATCTATAACCCTTATTGCAATTTTCCTCCAGAGGTATTTTCAAATGTATTTTATCAGAAAACATAGATAGGGCAGACTCGGAAATTAAGTGCCCTCCTAACCATACCCAAGCACTCCGAATTTGTTGGTGATGTCAGTTTTGCTCTACGAGTTCATGGTGACCTAACCCTAACCCTAAGTGTAATTTTCCTCCAATGGGATTTTTCTATATTTTTTACTAGGAAACATAGATAGGGCAGGAAAGAATTGTCAGTACACCTATAACCATACCCAAGCACTCCGAATTTGTTGGTGATGTCCATTTTGCTCTATGACTTCATGGTGACCTAACCCGAAGCCTAAGTGCAATTTTAATCCAATTGGATTTTCCCATGTATTTTACCAGCAAACATAGATAGGGCAGTATAGGAAAATGAGTGTCCTCCTAACCATACCCAATCACTCTGAATTTGTTGGTGATGTCCATTTTGCTCTTTGAGTTCATGGTGACCTAACCATAACCCTAAGTGGAATTTTCCTCCAAAGGGATTTTCCCATGTATTTTATCAGAAAACATAGATAGGGCAGCCTCGGAAAGTAAGTGCCCTCCTAACCATACCCAAGCACTCCGAATTTGTTGGCGATGACCATTTTTCTCTATCTGTTCATGGTGACCTAACCCTAACCCTAAGTGGAATTTTCCTCCAATGGGATTTTTCCATGTATTTTACCAAGAAACATGGATAGGCAGGATAGAAAAGTAAGTGCCCTCCTATCCATACTCAAGCACTCCGAATTTGTTGGTGTTGTCCATTTTGCTCTATGAATTCATGGTGAGCTATCTATAACCCTTATTGCAATTTTCCTCCAGAGCTATTTTCCCATGTATTTTATCAGAAAACATAGATAGGGCAGACTCGGAAAGTAAGTGCCCTCCTAACCATACCCAAGCACTCCGAATTTGTTGGTGATGTCACTTTTGCTCTACGAGTTCATGGTGACCTAACCCTAACCCTAAGTGTAATTTTCCTCCAATGGGATTTTTCTACATTTTTTACTAGGAAACATAGATAGGGCAGGAAGAATGGTCAGTACACCTAACCATACCCAAGACTCGAATTTGTTGGTGATGTCCATTTTACTTTACGAGTTCATGGTGACCTACACCCGAAGCCGAAGTGCTAATTTACTCATTGTGTGGATTTTCCCATGTATTTTACCAGCAACGTAGATAGGCAGTATAGGAGAATGAGTGTCCTCCTAACCATACCCCTATCACATGAATTTTGTTGGTGATGCCATTTGTTCTTGAGTCATGGTGACCTAACCATAACCCTAAGTGTAATTTTCCTCCAAAGGGATTTTCCCATGTATTTTATCAGAAAACATAGATAGGGCAGCCTTGGAAAGTAAGCGCCCTCCTAACCATACCCAAGCACTCCGAATTTGTTGGCGATGTCCATTTTTCTCTATCTGTTCATGGTGACCTAACCCTAACCCTAAGTGGAATTTTCCTCCAATGGGATTTTTCCATGTATTTTACCAAGAAACATGGATAGGCAGGATAGAAAAGTAAGTGCCCTCTTATCCATACTCAAGCACTCCGAATTTGTTGGTGTTGTCCATTTTGCTCTATGAATTCATGGTGAGCTATCTATCACCATTATTGCAATTTTCCTCCAGAGGTATTTTCCCATGTATTTTATCAGAAAACATAGATAGGGTAGACTCGGAAAGTAAGTGCCCTCCTAACCATACCCAAGCACTCCGAATTTGTTGTTGATGACCATTTTTCTCTATCTGTTCATGGTGACCTATCCCTAACCCTAAGTGGAATTTTCCTCCAATGGGATTTTTCCATGTATTTTACCAAGAAACATGGATAGGGCAGGAAAGAATGGTCAGTACACCTATAACCATACCCAAGCACTCCGAATTTGTTGGTGATGTCCATTTTGCTCTATGACTTCATGGTGACCTAACCCGAAGCCTAAGTGCAATTTTAATCCAATTGGATTTTCCCATGTATTTTACCAGCAAACATAGATAGGGCAGTATAGGAAAATGAGTGTCCTCCTAACCATACCCAATCACTCTGAATTTGTTGGTGATGTCCATTTTGCTCTTTGAGTTCATGGTGACCTAACCATAACCCTAAGTGGAATTTTCCTCCAAAGGGATTTTCCCATGTATTTTATCAGAAAACATAGATAGGGCAGCCTCGGAAAGTAAGTGCCCTCCTAACCATACCCAAGCACTCCGAATTTGTTGGCGATGACCATTTTTCTCTATCTGTTCATGGTGACCTAACCCTAACCCTAAGTGGAATTTTCCTCCAATGGGATTTTTCCATGTATTTTACCAAGAAACATGGATAGGCAGGATAGAAAAGTAAGTGCCCTCCTATCCATACTCAAGCACTCCGAATTTGTTGGTGTTGTCCATTTTGCTCTATGAATTCATGGTGAGCTATCTATAACCCTTATTGCAATTTTCCTCCAGAGCTATTTTCCCATGTATTTTATCAGAAAACATAGATAGGGCAGACTCGGAAAGTAAGTGCCCTCCTAACCATACCCAAGCACTCCGAATTTGTTGGTGAAGTCACTTTTGCTCTACGAGTTCATGGTGACCTAACCCTAACCCTAAGTGTAATTTTCCTCCAATGGGATTTTTCTACATTTTTTACTAGGAAACATAGATAGGGCAGGAAAGAATGGTCAGTACACCTATAACCATACCCAAGAACTCCGAATTTGTTGGTGATGTCCATTTTGCTCTATGACTTCATGGTGACCTAACCCGAAGCCTAAGTGCAATTTTACTCCAATTGGATTTTCCCATGTATTTTACCAGCAAACGTAGATAGGGCAGTATAGGAAAATGAGTGTCCTCCTAACCATACCCAATCACTATGAATTTGTTGGTGATGTCCATTTTGTTCTTTGAGTTCATGGTGACCTAACCATAACCCTAAGTGTAATTTTCCTCCAAAGGGATTTTCCCATGTATTTTATCAGAAAACATAGATAGGGCAGCCTTGGAAAGTAAGCGCCCTCCTAACCATACCCAAGCACTCCGAATTTGTTGGCGATGTCCATTTTTCTCTATCTGTTCATGGTGACCTAACCCTAACCCTAAGTGGAATTTTCCTCCAATGGGATTTTTCCATGTATTTTACCAAGAAACATGGATAGGCAGGATAGAAAAGTAAGTGCCCTCTTATCCATACTCAAGCACTCCGAATTTGTTGGTGTTGTCCATTTTGCTCTATGAATTCATGGTGAGCTATCTATCACCATTATTGCAATTTTCCTCCAGAGGTATTTTCCCATGTATTTTATCAGAAAACATAGATAGGGTAGACTCGGAAAGTAAGTGCCCTCCTAACCATACCCAAGCACTCCGAATTTGTTGTCGATGACCATTTTTCTCTATCTGTTCATGGTGACCTATCCCTAACCCTAAGTGGAATTTTCCTCCAATGGGATTTTTCCATGTATTTTACCAAGAAACATGGATAGGGCAGGAAAGAATGGTCAGTACACCTATAACCATACCCAAGCACTCCGAATTTGTTGGTGATGTCCATTTTGCTCTATGACTTCATGGTGACCTAACCCGAAGCCTAAGTGCAATTTTAATCCAATTGGATTTTCCCATGTATTTTACCAGCAAACATAGATAGGGAAGTATAGGAAAATGAGTGTCCTCCTAACCATACCCAATCACTCTGAATTTGTTGGTGATGTCCATTTTGCTCTTTGAGTTCATGGTGACCTAACCATAACCCTAAGTGGAATTTTCCTCCAAAGGGATTTTCCCATGTATTTTATCAGAAAACATAGATAGGGCAGCCTCGGAAAGTAAGTGCCCTCCTAAACATACCCAAGCACTCCGAATTTGTTGTCGATGACCATTTTTCTCTATCTGTTCATGGTGACCTAACCCTAACCCTAAGTGGAATTTTCCTCCAATGGGATTTTTCCGTGTATTTTACCAAGAAACATGGATAGGCAGGATAGAAAAGTGAGTGCCCTCCTATCCATACTCAAGCACTCCGAATTTGTTGGTGTTGTCCATTTTGCTCTATGAATTCATGGTGAGCTATCTATAACCCTTATTGCAATTTTCCTCCAGAGCTATTTTCCCATGTATTTTATCAGAAAACATAGATAGGGCAGACTCGGAAAGTAAGTGCCCTCCTAACCATACCCAAGCACTCCGAATTTGTTGTTGATGTCACTTTTGCTCTACGAGTTCATGGTGACCTAACCCTAACCCTAAGTGTAATTTTCCTCCAATGGGATTTTTCTACATTTTTTACTAGGAAACATAGATAGGGCAGGAAAGAATGGTCAGTACACCTATAACCATACCCAAGAACTCCGAATTTGTTGGTGATGTCCATTTTGCTCTATGACTTCATGGTGACCTAACCCGAAGCCTAAGTGCAATTTTACTCCAATTGGATTTTCCCATGTATTTTACCAGCAAACGTAGATAGGGCAGTATAGGAAAATGAGTGTCCTCCTAACCATACCCAATCACTATGAATTTGTTGGTGATGTCCATTTTGTTCTTTGAGTTCATGGTGACCTAACCATAACCCTAAGTGTAATTTTCCTCCAAAGGGATTTTCCCATGTATTTTATCAGAAAACATAGATAGGGCAGCCTTGGAAAGTAAGCGCCCTCCTAACCATACCCAAGCACTCCGAATTTGTTGGCGATGTCCATTTTTCTCTATCTGTTCATGGTGACCTAACCCTAACCCTAAGTGGAATTTTCCTCCAATGGGATTTTTCCATGTATTTTACCAAGAAACATGGATAGGCAGGATAGAAAAGTAAGTGCCCTCCTATCCATACTCAAGCACTCCGAATTTGTCGGTGTTGTCCATTTTGCTCTATGAATTCATGGTGAGCTATCTATAACCCTTATTGCAATTTTCCTCCAGAGCTATTTTCCCATGTATTTTATCAGAAAACATAGATAGGGTAGACTCGGAAAGTAAGTGCCCTCCTAACCATACCCAAGCACTCCGAATTTGTTGTTGATGACCATTTTTCTCTATCTGTTCATGGTGACCTATCCCTAACCCTAAGTGGAATTTTCCTCCAATGGGATTTTTCCATGTATTTTACCAAGAAACATGGATAGGGCAGGAAAGAATGGTCAGTACACCTATAACCATACCCAAGCACTCCGAATTTGTTGGTGATGTCCATTTTGCTCCATGAGTTCATGGTGTCCTAACCCTAAGCCTAAGTGGAATTTTCCTCCAATTGGATTTTCCCATGTATTTTACCAGGAAACATAGATAGGGCAGTATAGGAAAATGAGTGTCCTCCTAACCATACCCAAGCACTCCTAATTTGTTCGCGATGTCCATTTTGCTCTATGAATTCATGGTGAGCTACATATAACCGTTATTGGAATTTTCCTCCAATGGTATTTTCCCATGTATTTTATCAGAAAACATAGATAGGGCAGCCTCGGAAAGTAAGTGCCCTCCTAACCATACCCAAGCACTCCGAATTTGTTGGCGATGACCATTTTTCTCTATCTGTTCATGGTGACCTAACCCTAACCCTAAGTGGAATTTTCCTCCAATGGGATTTTCCCATGTATTTTACCAGAAAACATAGATAAGGCAGGCAAGAAAAGTCATTGCCCTCCTAACCATACCCAATCATACTGGGATTGTTGGTGTTGTCCATTTTGTTGCTCTAATGAATTCATGGGAGTCTATCCTATCACCCTTATTGCGAATTTTCCTCCAGACTATTTTCCCATGTATTTTTATCAGAAAACATAGATAGGGCAGGCTCGTAGAGTAAGTTCCCCCCTAACCATACCCAAGCAATCCGAATTTGTTTGTGATGTCATTTTGCTCTACGAGTTCATGGTGACCTAACCCTAACCCTAAGTGTAATTTTCCTCCAATGGGATTTTTCTATATTTTTTACTAGGAAACATAGATAGGGCAGGAAAGAATTGTCAGTACACCTATAACCATACCCAAGCACTCCGAATTTGTTGGTGATGTCCATTTTGCTCTATGACTTCATGGTGACCTAACCCGAAGCCTAAGTGCAATTTTACTCCAATAGGATTTTCCCATGTATTTTACCAGCAAACATAGATAGGGCAGTATAGGAAAATGAGTGTCCTCCTAACCATACCCAATCACTCTGAATTTGTTGGTGATGTCCATTTTGTTCTTTGAGTTCATGGTGACCTAACCCTAACCCTAAGTGGAATTTTCCTCCAATGGGATTTTTCCATGTATTTTACTAAGAAACATGGATAGGCGGGATAGAAAAGTAAGTGCCCTCCTATACATAATCAAGCACTCCGAATTTGTTGGTGTTGTCCATTTTGCTCTATGAATTCATGGTGAGCTATCTATAACCCTTATTGCAATTTTCCTCCAGAGGTATTTTCAAATGTATTTTATCAGAAAACATAGATAGGGCAGACTCGGAAATTAAGTGCCCTCCTAACCATACCCAAGCACTCCGAATTTGTTGGTGATGTCAGTTTTGCTCTACGAGTTCATGGTGACCTAACCCTAACCCTAAGTGTAATTTTCCTCCAATGGGATTTTTCTATATTTTTTACTAGGAAACATAGATAGGGCAGGAAAGAATTGTCAGTACACCTATAACCATACCCAAGCACTCCGAATTTGTTGGTGATGTCCATTTTGCTCTATGACTTCATGGTGACCTAACCCGAAGCCTAAGTGCAATTTTAATCCAATTGGATTTTCCCATGTATTTTACCAGCAAACATAGATAGGGCAGTATAGGAAAATGAGTGTCCTCCTAACCATACCCAATCACTCTGAATTTGTTGGTTATGTCCATTTTGCTCTTTGAGTTCATGGTGACCTAACCATAACCCTAAGTGGAATTTTCCTCCAAAGGGATTTTCCCATGTATTTTATCAGAAAACATAGATAGGGCAGCCTCGGAAAGTAAGTGCCCTCCTAACCATACCCAAGCACTCCGAATTTGTTGGCGATGACCATTTTTCTCTATCTGTTCATGGTGACCTAAACCTAACCCTAAGTGGAATTTTCCTCCAATGGGATTTTTCCATGTATTTTACCAAGAAACATGGATAGGCAGGATAGAAAAGTAAGTGTCCTCCTATCCATACTCAAGCACTCCGAATTTCTTGGTGTTGTCCATTTTGCTTTATGAATTCATGGTGAGCTATCTATAACCCTTATTGCAATTTTCCTCCAGAGCTATTTTCCCATGTATTTTATCAGGAAACATAGATAGGGCAGTATAGGAAAATGATTGTCCTCCTAACCATACCCAATCGCTCCGAATTTGTTGGCGACGTCCATTTTGCTCTATGAATTCATGGTGAGCTAACTATAACCCTTATTGGAATTTTCCTCCAGTGGTATTTTTCTATGTTTTTTACTAGGAAACATAGATAGGGCAGGAAAGAATGATCAGTACACCTATAACCATACCTAAGGACTCCGAATTTGTTGGTGATGTCCATTTTGCTCTATGACTTCATGGTGACCTAACTCTAAGCCTAAGTGAAATTTTCCTCCAATTGGATTTTCCCATGTATTTTACCAGGAAACATAGATAGGGCAGTATAGGAAAATGAGTGTCCTCCTAACCATACCCAATCACTCTGAATTTGTTAGTGATGTCCATTTTGCTCTATGAGTTCATGGTGACCTAATCCTAACCCTAAGTGGAATTTTCCTCCAAAGGGATTTTCCCATGTATTTTACCAGGAAACATAGATCGGGCAGTGTAGGAAAATGAGTGTCCTCCTAACCATACCCAATCACTCTGAATTTGTTGGTGATGTACATTTTGCTGTTTGAGTTCATGGTGACCTAACCCTAACCCTAAGTGGAATTTTCCTCCAAAGGGATTTTCCCATGTATTTTATCAGGAAACTTAGTTAGGGCAGTATAGGAAAATGAATGTCCTCCTAACCATACCCAATCACTCTGAATTTGTTGGTGATGTACATTTTGCTCTATGAGTTCATGGTGACCTAACCCTTAACCTAATTGGAATTTTTCTCAGATGGGATTTTCCCATGTATTTTACCTGGAAAAATAGATAGGGCAGTCTAGAAAGTTAAGTGCCCTCCTAACCATACCCAAGCACTCCTTATTTGTTGGCGATGTCAGTTTTGCTCTATGAGTTCATGGTGACTTAACCCTAACCGTAAGTGGAATTTTACTCCAATGGGATTTTTCTTTGTTTTTTACTAGGAAACATAGATAGGGCAGGAAAGAATGGTCAGTACACCTATAACCATACCCAAGCACTCCGAATTTGTTGGTGATGTCAGTTTTGCTCTATGATTTCATGGTGACCTAACCCTTAGCCTAAGTGGAGTTTTCCTCCAATTGGATTTTCCTATGTATTTTACCAGGAAAAATAGATAGGGCAGTCTAGAAAGTTAAGTGCCCTCCTAACCATACCCAAGCACTCCTTATTTGTTGGCGATGTTAGTTTTGCTCTATGAGTTCATGGTGACCTAACCCTAACGCTAAGTGGAATTTTCCTCCAATGGTATTTTCCCATGTATTTTACCAGGAAACATAGATAGGGCAGTATAGGAAAATGAGTGTCCTCCTAACCATACCCAATCACTTTGAATTTGTTGGTGATGTCCATTTTGCTCTATGAGTTCATGGTGACCTAACCCTAAGTGTAATTTTCCTCCAAAGGGATTTTCCCATGTATTTTATCAGGAAACATAGATAGGGCAGTATAGGAAAATGATTGTCCTCCTAACCATACCCAATCACTCTGAATTTGTTGGCGATGTCCATTTTTCTGTATGAATTCATGGTGAGCTAACTATAACCCTTATTGGAATTTTCCTCCAATGGTATTTTCCCATGTATTTTATCAGAAAACATAGATAGGGCAGCCTCGGAAAGTAAGTGCCCTCCTAACCATACCCAAGCACTCCGAATTTGTTGACGATGTCAGTTTTGCTCTATGAGTTCATGGTGATCTAACTATAACCCTTATTGGAATTTTCCTCCAGTGGTATTTTTCTATGTTTTTTACTAGGAAACATAGATAGGGCAGGAAAGAATGGTCAGTACACCTATAACCATACCCAAGCACTCCGAATTTGTTGGTGATGTCCATTTTGCTCTATGACTTCATGGTGACCTAACCCGAAGACTAAGTGCAATTTTACTCCAATTGGATTTTCCCATGTATTTTACCAGCAAACATAGATAGGGCAGTATAGGAAAATGAGTGTCCTCCTAACCATACCCAATCACTCTGAATTTGTTAGTGATGTCCATTTTGCTCTATGAGTTCATGGTGACCTAATCCTAACCCTAAGTGGAATTTTCCTCCAAAGGGATTTTCCCATGTATTTTATCAGGAAACATAGATAGGGCAGTATAGGAAAATGATTGTCCTCCTAACCATACCCAATCACTCTGAATTTGTTGGCGATGTCCATTTTGCTCTATGAATTCATGGTGAGCTAACTATAACCCTTATTGGAATTTTCCTCCAGTGGTATTTTTCTATGTTTTTTACTAGGAAACATAGATAGGGCAGGAAAGAATGATCAGTACACCTATAACCATACCCAAGGACTCCGAATTTGTTGGTGATGTCCATTTTGCTCTATGACTTCATGGTGACCTAACTCTAAGCCTAAGTGAAATTTTCCTCCAATTGGATTTTCCCATGTATTTTACCAGGAAACATAGATAGGGCAGCCTAGAAAGGTCACTGCCTTCCTAACTATACCCAAGCACTCCGAATTT
>NW_024097491.1:0-17979 GCF_016545835.1 Crotalus tigris | reverse complement strand
GCTCAATTTTTAAAAACTACATACAGCACCATTTTTAAGTATGAAATTTAACCCCGAATCCAATTCTGATGTCCATTTTAATATTTGAGTGAAGAAATTTTTTTCACCTCTGGAGCACAAAAATCCCTGACCCCGAGATCAGGAATTTCCTTCCCGGGACACCAAAACGGCTCAATTTTTAAAAACTAGATAAAGCACCATATTTAAGCATGAAATTTAACCCCGAATCCAATTCTGATGTCCATTTTAACATTTGCGTCAAAAAAATTTCGCCTCCGGAGCACAAAAATCCCTGACCCCGGCATCAGGAATTTCCTTCCCGGGACACCAAAACGGCTCAATTTTTAAAAACTAGATAAAGCACAATTTTTAAGCATGAAATTTAACCCCGAATCCAATTCTGATGTCAGTTTTTACATTTGAGTGAAGAAATATTTTTCACCTCCGGAGCACAAAAATCCCTGACCCTGGCATCAGGAATTTCCTTCCTGTGACACCAAAACGGCTCCATAATTAAAAACTACATAAAGCACCATTTTTAAGCATGAAATTTAACCCCGAATCCAATTCTGATGTCAGTTTTTACATTTGAGTGAAGAAATTTTTTTCACCTCCGGAGCACAAAAATCCCTGACCCGGGCATCAGGAATTTCTTTCCCGCGACACGAAAACGGCTCCATAATTAAAAACTACATAAAGCACCATTTTTAAGCATGAAATTTAATTCCGAATCCAATTCTGATGTCCATTTTAACATTTGGATCAAAAAAAAATTCACCTCCAGAGCACAAAAATCCCTGACCCCGGCATCAGGAATTTCCTTTCCCGGACACCAAAACGGCTCAATTTTTAAAAACTAGATAAAGCACCATTTTTAAGCATGAAATTTAACCCCGAATCCAATTCTGATGTCCATTTTAACATTTGGGTCAAAAAAATTTCACCTCCGGAGTACAAAAATCCCTGACCCCGACATCAGGAATTTCCTTCCCCGGACACGAAAACGGCTTCATAATTAAAAACTACATAAAGCACCATTTTTAAGCATGAAATTTAATTCCGAATCAAATTCTGATGTCCGTTTTTACATTTGGGTCAAAAAAAAATTTCACCTCCGGAGCACAAAATTCCCTGACCCCGGCATCAGGAATTTCCTTTCCCGGACACCAAAACGGCTCAATTTTTAAAAACTACTTTAAGCACCATTTTTAAGTATGAAATTTAACCCCGAATCCAATTCTGATGTCCATTTTAACATTTGGGTCAAAAAAATTTCACCTCCGGAGTACAAAAATCCCTGATTCCGGCATCAGGATTTTCCTTCCCCGGACACCAAAATGGCTCAATTTTTAAGAAGTACAAAAAGCACCATTTTTAAGCATGAAATTTAACCCCGAATCCAATTCTGACATCGGTTTTCCCATTTGGGTGAAAAAAAAATTTCACTTCCGGAGAACAAAAATCCCTGACCCCGGCATCAGGAATTTCCTTCCCGGGACACCAAAACGGCTCAATTTTTAAAAACTAGATAAAGCACAATTTTTAAGCATGAAATTTAACCCCGAATCCAATTCTGATGTCAGTTTTTACATTTGAGTGAAGAAATATTTTTCACCTCCGGAGCACAAAAAATCCTGACCCTGCATCAGGAATGTCCTTCCTGTGACACCAAAAAACGGGACTCCCCCATAATAAAAACTACATTAAAGCACCATTTTTAAGCATGAAATATTTAACCAGATCCACTTTGATGTCAGTTTTTTTTTTTACATTTGACGGAAGAAATTTTTTTCCCTAACGCGAGCACAAAAAATCCTGAACCTGGCATCAGGAATTCTTTCCCGCGACACGGAAAACGGCGCCATAATTAAAAAACTACATAAAGCCCATTTTAAGTATGAAATTTACCCGAACCAATTCTGATGTCCATTTTGAACATTTGGGTCAAAAAAAATTTCACCTCTGGAGCAAAAACAAAATTCCTGACTCGCATCAGATTTCTCTTCACGGGGACACACAACGGCCTCCATTGTAAAAAAAGGAGATAAGCACATTTTAAAGCATGAAATTAACCCCCGAATCCAATTCTGATGTCCATTTTAACATTGGGTCAAAAAAAGTTCACCTCCGGAGTACAAAAATCCCTGACCCCGACATCAGGAATTTCCTTCCCCGGACACGAAAACGGCTCCATAATTAAAAACTACATAAAGCACCATTTTTAAGCATGAAATTTAATTCCGAATCAAATTCTGATGTCCGTTTTTACATTTGGGTCAAAAAAAAATTTCACCTCCGGAGCACAAAATTCCCTGACCCCGGCATCAGGAATTTCCTTTCCCGGACACCAAAACGGCTCAATTTTTAAAAACTACTTTAAGCACCATTTTTAAGTATGAAATTTAACCCCGAATCCAATTCTGATGTCCATTTTAACATTTGGGTCAAAAAAATTTCACCTCCGGAGTACAAAAATCCCTGATTCCGGCATCAGGATTTTCCTTCCCCGGACACCAAAATGGCTCAATTTTTAAGAAGTACAAAAAGCACCATTTTTAAGCATGAAATTTAACCCTGAATCCAATTCTGACATCGGTTTTACATTTGGGTGAAAAAAAAATTTCACTTCCGGAGAACAAAAATCCCTGACCCGGCATCAGGAATTTCCTTCCCGGGACACCAAAACGGCTCAATTTTTTAAAAACTAGATAAAGCACAATTTTTAAGCATGAAATTTAACCCCGAATCCAATTCTGATGTCAGTTTTTACATTTGAGTGAAGAAATATTTTTCACCTCCGGAGCACAAAAATCCCTGACCCTGGCATCAGGAATTTCCTTCCTGTGACACCAAAACGGCTCCATAATTAAAAACTACATAAAGCACCATTTTTAAGCATGAAATTTAACCCTGAATCCAATTCTGATGTCAGTTTTTACATTTGAGTGAAGAAATTTTTTTCACCTCCGGAGCACAAAAATCCCTGACCCTGGCATCAGGAATTTCTTTCCCGCGACACGAAAACGGCTCCATAATTAAAAACTACATAAAGCACCATTTTTAAGTATGAAATTTAACCTCGAATCCAATTCTGATGTCCATTTTAACATTTGGGTCAAAAAAAATTTCACCTCTGGAGCAAAAAAATTCCTGACTCCGGCATCAGGAATTTCCTTCCCTGGACACCAAAACGGCTCAATTTTTAAAAACTAGATAAAGCACCATTTTTAAGCATGAAATTTAACCCCGAATCCAATTCTGATGTCCATTTTAACATTTGGGTCAAAAAAATTTCACCTCCGGAGTACAAAAATCCCTGACCCCGACATCAGGAATTTCCTTCCCCGGACACGAAAACGGCTCCATAATTAAAAACTACATAAAGCACCATTTTTAAGCATGAAATTTAATTCCGAATCAAATTCTGATGTCCGTTTTTACATTTGGGTCAAAAAAAAATTTCACCTCCGGAGCACAAAATTCCCTGACCCCGGCATCAGGAATTTCCTTTCCCGGACACCAAAACGGCTCAATTTTTAAAAACTACTTTAAGCACCATTTTTAAGTATGAAATTTAACCCCGAATCCAATTCTGATGTCCATTTTAACATTTGGGTCAAAAAAATTTCACCTCCGGAGTACAAAAATCCCTGATTCCGGCATCAGGATTTTCCTTCCCCGGACACCAAAATGGCTCAATTTTTAAGAAGTACAAAAAGCACCATTTTTAAGCATGAAATTTAACCCTGAATCCAATTCTGACATCGGTTTTCACATTTGGGTGAAAAAAAAATTTCACTTCCGGAGAACAAAAATCCCTGACCCCGGCATCAGGAATTTCCTTCCCGGGACACCAACACGGCTCAATTTTTAAAAACTAGATAAAGCACAATTTTTAAGCATGAAATTTAACCCCGAATCCAATTCTGATGTCAGTTTTTACATTTGAGTGAAGAAATATTTTTCACCTCCGGAGCACAAAAATCCCTGACCCTGGCATCAGGAATTTCCTTCCTGTGACACCAAAACGGCTCCATAATTAAAAACTACATAAAGCACCATTTTTAAGCATGAAATTTAACCCCGAATCCAATTCTGATGTCTGTTGTACATTTGAGTGACGAAATTTTCTTCACTCCGGAGCACAAAAATCCCTGGACCTGGCATCAGGAATTTTCCTTTACCCGCGACACGAAAACTGGCTCAATAATCTTAAAAAACTACATAAAGCACCCTTTTTACGTAGAATTTCACTCAGAATCCCAATTCTGATGTCATTTTTTAAACACTTGGGTCAAAAAAATTTTCATAATCTGGAGAAAAAATTATTCCTGACTCGGCAATCAGGAATTTCCTTCCCTGGACACCAAAACGGCTCAATTTTTAAAAACTAGATAAAGCACCATTTTTAAGCATGAAATTTAACCCCGAATCCAATTCTGATGTCCATTTTAACATTTGGGTCAAAAAAATTTCACCTCCGGAGTACAAAAATCTCTGACCCCGACATCAGGAATTTCCTTCCCCGGACACGAAAACGGCTCCATAATTAAAAACTACATAAAGCACCATTTTTAAGCATGAAATTTAATTCCGAATCCAATTCTGATGTCCATTTTAACATTTGGGTTAAAAAAAAAAATTCACCTCCAGAGCACAAAAATCCCTGACCCCGGCATCAGGAATTTCCTTCCCTGGACACCAAAATGGCTCAATTTTAAAAAACTACAAAAAGCACCATTTTTATGCATGAAATTTAACCCCGAATCCCAATCTGACGTCCGTTTATACATTTGGTTGAAAAAAAAAATTTCACCTCCGGAGCACAAAAATCCCTGACCCCGGCATCAGGAATTTTTTTCCCGGGACACCAAAACGGCTCAATTTTTAAAAACTATATAAAGCACCATATTTAAGCATGAAATTTAATTCCGAATTCAATTCTGATGTCCATTTTAACATTTGCGTCAAAAAAATTTCGCCTCCGGAGCACAAAAATCCCTGACCCCGACATCAGGAATTTCCTTCCCCGGACACCAAAACGGCTCCATAATTAAAAAGTACATAAAGCACCATTTTTAAGCATGAAATTTAACTCCGATATCCAATTCTGATGTAGTTTTTACATTTGGGTCAAAAAAAATTTCCCCTCCGGAGCACAAAATCCATGACCCCGGCATTAGGAATTCCTTTCCCGGGAACACCCAATAACGGGTCAATTCTTAAAAACTACATAAAGCAAACCATTTTAAGCTATGAAATTTAACCCGAATACAATTCTAGATGTCGTTTTTTAACATTTGGATCAAAAAAAAATTAACGCTCTGGAGCACAAAAATCCCTGACCCCGGCATCAGGAATTTCCTTGCCCGGACACCAAAACGGCTCCATAATTAAAAACTACATAAAGCACCATTTTTAAGCATGAAATTTAACTCCGAATCCAATTCTGATGTTCGTTTTTACATTTGGGTCAAAAAAAAAATTTCACCTCCGGAGCACAAAAATCCCTGACCCTGGCATCAGGAATTTCCTTTCCCGGACCCCAAAACGGCTCAATTTTTAAAAACTACATAAAAGCACCATTTTAAGCATGAAAGTTTTAACCCCGAATCAATTCGTGATGTCGTTTTTACAATTGGGTCAAAAAAAATATTTTCACTCTAGGAGCACCAAAATCCCGACCCCGGCATCCGGAATTCCTTCCGGGACATACAAAAACGGCTCAATTTTTAAAAACTACATAAAGCACCGTTTTAAGCAATGAAATTTAAACCCGAATCCAATTCTGATATCCATTACATTTGGGTCAAAAAAAATTTCACCTCCGGAGCACAAAAATCCCTGACCCCGGCATCAGGAATTTCCTTCCCTGGACACCAAAACGGCTCAATTTTTAAAAACTAGATAAAGCACCATTTTTAAGCATGAAATTTAACCCCGAATCCAATTCTGATGTCCATTTTAACATTTGAGTGAAGAAATTTTTTTCACCTCCGGAGCACAAAAATCCCTGAACCCGGTATCAGGAATTTTTTTCCCGGGACACCAAAACGGCTTAATTTTTAAAAACTAGATAAAGCACCATTTTTAAGCATGAAATTTAACCCCGAATCCAATTCTGATGTCCATTTTAACATTTGGGTCAAAAAAAAATTTCACTTCCGGAGCAGAAAGATCCTTGACCCCGGCATCAGGAATTTCCTTCCATGGACACCAAAACGGCTCAATTTTTAAAAACTACATAAAGCATCATTTTTAAGCATGAAATTTAACCCCGAATCCAATTCTGATGTCTGTTTTTACATTTGGGTCAAAAAAAATATTTCACCTCCGGAGCACAAAAATCCCTGACCCCGGCATAAGGAATTTCCTTCCCGGGACACCAAAACGGCTCAATTTTTAAAAACTAGATGAAGCACCATTTTTAAGTATGAAATTTAACCCCGAATCCAATTCTCATGTCCATTTTAACATTTGGGTCAAAAAAAATTTCACCTCCGGAGCACAAAAATCCCTGAACCCGGTATCAGGAATTTTTTTCCCGGGACACCAAAACGGCTTAATTTTTAAAAACTAGATAAAGCACCATTTTTAAGCATGAAATTTAACCCCGAATCCAATTCTTATGTCCATTTTAACATTTGGGTCAAAAAAAAATTTCACTTCCGGAGCAGAAAGATCCTTGACCCCGGCATCAGGAATTTCCTTCCATGGACACCAAAACGGCTCAATTTTTAAAAACTACATAAAGCATCATTTTTAAGCATGAAATTTAACCCCGAATCCAATTCTGATGTCTGTTTTTACATTTGGGTCAAAAAAAATATTTCACCTCCGGAGCACAAAAATCCCTGACCCCGGCATAAGGAATTTCCTTCCCGGGACACCAAAACGGCTCAATTTTTAAAAACTAGATGAAGCACCATTTTTAAGTATGAAATTTAACCCCGAATCCAATTCTGATGTCCATTTTAACATTTGGGTCAAAAAAAATTTCACCTCTGGAGCACAAAAATCCCTGACCCCGGCATCAGGAATTTCCTTCCCTGGACACCAAAACGGCTCAATTTTTAAAAACTACATAAAGCACAATTTTTAAGCATGAAATTTAACCCCGAATCCAATTCTGATGTCCATTTTAACATTTGGGTCAAAAAAAAATTTCACTTCCGGAGCAGAAAAATCCCTGACCCCGGCATCAGGAATTTCCTTCCCTGGGCACCAAAACGGCTCAATTTTTAAAAACTACATAAAGCATCATTTTTAAGCATGAAATTTAACCCCGAATCCAATTCTGATGTCTGTTTTTACATTTGGGTCAAAAAAAATATTTCACCTCTGGAACACAAACATCCCTGACCCCGGCATCCGGAATTTCCTTCCCGGGACACCAAAATGGCTCAATTTTTAAAAACTACATAAAGCACCGTTTTTAAGCATGAAATTTAACCCCGAATCCAATTCTGATGTCCATTTTTACATTGGAGTGAAGAAATTTTTTTCACCTCCAGAGCACAAAAATCCATGACCCCGGCATCAGGAATTTCCTTCCCCGGATATCAAAATGGCTCAATTTTTAAAAACTACATAAAGCACCATTTTTAAGCATGAAATTTAACCCCGAATCCAATTGTGATGTCCATTTTAACATTTGGGTCAAAAAAAATTTCACCTCCAGAGCACAAAAATCCCTGACCCCGGCATCAGGAATTTCCTTCCCCGAACACCAAAACGGCTCAATTTTTAAAAACTACCTAAAGCACCATTTTTAAGCATGAAATTTAACCCCAAATCCAATTCTGATGTCCGTTTTTACATTTGGGTCAAAAAAAATATTTCACCTCCGGAGCACAAAAATCCCTGACCCCGGCATAAGGAATTTCCTTCCCGGGACACCAAAACGGCTCAATTTTTAAAAACTAGATGAAGCACCATTTTTAAGTATGAAATTTAACCCCGAATCCAATTCTGATGTCCATTTTAACATTTGGGTCAAAAAAAATTTCACCTCCGGAGCACAAAAATCCTGACCCCGGCATCAGGAATTTCCTTCCCTGGACACCAAAACGGCTCAATTTTTAAAAACTAGAAAAGCACCATTTTTAAGCATGAAATTTAACCCCGAATCCCATTCTGAGTCCGTTTTTACATTTGGGTCAAAAAAAAATTTCACCTCTGGAGCACAAAAATTCCTGACCCCGGCATCAGAATTTCCTTCCCTGGACACCAAAACGGCTCAATTTTTAAAAACTACATAAAGCATCATTTTTAAGCATGAAATTTAACCCCGAATCCAATTCTGATGTCTGTTTTTACATTTGGGTCAAAAAAAATATTTCACCTCCGGAGCACAAAAATCCCTGACCCCGGCATCAGAAATTTCCTTCCCGGGACACCAAAACGGCTCAATTTTTAAAAACTAGATGAAGCACCATTTTTAAGTATGAAATTTAACCCCGAATCCAATTCTGATGTCCATTTTAACATTTGGGTCAAAAAAAAATTTCACTTCCGGAGCAGAAAAATCCCTGACCCCGGCATCAGGAATTTCCTTCCCTGGACACCAAAACGGCTCAATTTTTAAAAACTACATAAAGCATCATTTTTAAGCATGAAATTTAACCCCGAATCCAATTCTGATGTCTGTTTTTACATTTGGGTCAAAAAAAATATTTCACCTCCGGAGGACAAAAATCCCTGACCCCGGCATCAGGAATTTCCTTCCCCAGAGACGAAAACAGCTCAATTTTTAAAACTAAAGAAAGCACCGATTTTAAGCCTGAAATTCAACCCTGAATCCCATTCTTGGGTCCGTTTTTACATTTGGGTAAAAAAAAAAAATTTTCACCTCCTGAGCACAAAAATCCCTGACCCCAGCATCAGGAATTTTCTTCCCCCAACAGCCAAACTGCTCAATTTTTAAAAACTAGAAAAAGCACCATTTTTAAGCATGTAATTTAACCCCGAATCCCATTCTGGGGTCCGTTTTTGTATTTGAGTCAAAAAAAAAATTTTACCTCCTGAGCCAGCATCACGAATTTTCTTCCCCGGACACCAAAACGGCTCAATTTTAAAAACCAGAAAAAGCACAATTTTTAAGCATGAAATTTTACCCAGAATCCTATTTTTGGGTCCGTTTTTACATTTGGGTCAAAAAAATTTTTTTTACCTCCTGAGGACAGAATACTTTGTAGAAAATGGGATATATTTTATCAATGGCTAGAAACTTATATGCGGGTCAAGAAGCAATAGTGAGAACTGGACATGGAACCACTGATTGGTTCAAAATTGGAAAAGGAGTCCGGCAAGGCTGTATACTGTCGCCCTGCCTATTTAACTTATATGCAGAGCACATCATGAGAAAGGCAGGGCTAGATGAAACAAAAGTTGGAATTAAGATTGCTGGGAGAAATATCAACAACCTAAGATATGCAGATGATACCACGCTAATGGCAGAAAGTGAAGAGGAACTAAAGAGCTCTTGATGCGGGTGAAGAAGGAGAGTGCAAAAGTTGGCTTGAAACTCAACATTAAGAAAACCAAAATCATGGCATCCGGCCCTCTCAATTCCTGGCAAATAGATGGGGAAGAAATGGAGGTAGTGACAGATTTTATTTTTCTGGGCTCCAAGATCACCTCAGATGGGGACTGCAGCCAAGAAATTAAAAGACGCTTGCTCCTGGGGAGGAAAGCTATGGCAAATCTAGACAGCATACTAAAAAGCAGAGACATCACCCTGCCAACAAAAGTGCGTATAGTCCAGGCCATGGTTTTCCCAGTTGCAATGTATGGCTGTGAAAGTTGGACCATAAGAAAGGCTGAGCGAAAAGAATTGAGGCCTTTGAACTATGGTGCTGGAGAAGACTCCTGCGAGTCCCTTGGACTGCAAGGCGTTCAAACCGGTCAGTCCTAGAAGAGATCAACCCCGACTGCTCTTTAGAAGGCCAGATCCTGAAGTTGAAACTCAAATACTTTGGCCACCTAATGAGAAGGAAGGACTCACTGGAGAAGGGCCTAATGCTGGGAAAGATTGAGGGCAATAGAAGAACGGGACGACAGAGAATGAGATGGCTGGATGGAGTCACTGAAGCAGTAGGTGTGAACTTAAATGGACTCCAGAAGATGGTAGAGGACAGGAAGACCTGGAGGAACATTGTCCATGGGGTCGCGATGGGTCGGACCCGACTTCGCAATTAACAACAACAAGAAAAACAAGGTAGAGAGAAAGGAATTTATCACGTATTAGTAAGCCAAATATTGAAACTCAGAGAATATGTTGCTGATAAAATATTAAGGATTTGTGACTACAAAAAAATTAATAAAATATTGAAAAAAAAGAAAGAAAGAAAACATACCCAGGAAATTACAGAGCAATCAGTTTAACATCAATACCTGGTAAGATCTTATAAAAGATAATCAAAAAACAGATCTGAAAATACCTAGAAGCAAACAAAGTTATAATCAGTAGCCAGCACAGGTTTGTTAAAAACAGATCATGCCAAACCAATCTTATTTAATTCTTCAATAAAGTGAATAAACTAGTAGACCAGTGAAATGCTGTGGACATAATAAACTTAGATTTCAGGAAGGCATTTGATAAAGTAGATCACAACCTACTCCTCGGTAAACTAGAAAAAGGTGGAATAGACAACATCACCACCAGATGGATCTGTAGCTGACTGACAAATCATACTCAAAAAGTAATCCTCAATGAAACTACATCCACATAGAGAGAAGGAAGCAGTGTGGTACCACAAGGTTCTGTCTTAGGCCTAGTACTCTTCAATATCTTCATAAATAACTTAGATGAGGGAATTGAAGGGGAACTCATCAAATTTGCAGATGACACTAAACTGACAAGAATAGTCAACACCCAGAAGACAAACTCAGGATCCAAAAAGATCTAGACAAACTTGAACAATGTGTTGTGTCCTGAGCCTGCAAAGGCAGGCTCGGGACGTTGCAACAGTCCCGGGCAGTTGCAAGCTGCCTGGGACCAGACTGGCTGGCGCCAGCACTCACACGCATGCGTGAAGTGCAAAGCGTGCCAAATGTTGCCGTTTGGCCCGGGGATTGTCTTTAAGAGAAGGAGAGAGGCTTGTGTGCCTCAGCATTGTAACCGGGCTGCTGAACAACAATAAAGAGGCTCCTGAGAACTACCAAATGCTTCGTGAAGTTATTGCCATTCGCTGAGGACTCAACACTGGCGACAAAGGTGGGATGCCTTACAATTATTTCAAACAATTGTAAGCTTGCCCTGGAGTCCTGAAGCAGCAGGAAACGGCGTTAAATTCAGCAACTGCCTGCCAATACAGCAAACGTTGAAGGTAAGCTGGCTGATAGACCCTTCTTGTACTACTGAAGATGGCAAAGATAGGAAGACTTTCTGAGTTCGGTGTTACGCATCCGGAAAGATGGGAGTCTTATGTGGCCAGAGTAGAAAATTATCTCAAGGTCAATCAAGTGAGAGAAGATGGCTTAAAAGCCGCCACCCTGCTGTGTGTTTGTGGTCAAGATGCATTTGAGATCGCTGAAAATCTAGCAGCACCTGCACCTCTAGAATCTGTTACCTACACAGACTTAAAGAAATTGCTAAAGGAACATTTCCAGCCCAAGTTGTCTGTCATTGCTTGGCGCCATACTTTTGAACAGAGGGATCAACGGGCTGGTGAATCAGCTAAAGAGTACATTGCTGCATTGAGAAGAGCAGCTAAGCCTTGCGAGTTTAAAGACTTAGAAGAAAGGCTGAGAGACAGATTTGTATGTGGACTGAGACACAGAGACTTGCAGCAGAGACTTTTTGCCAAAGAAGATTTATCATTCCAAGATGCCTTGAGAGAGGTTACTGCAGAAGAGGCAGCAGGTGGGGCAATCAAGAATATGAGGCCTATCAGAAGTACTCAGTCTGGGAGTCCAAGGGAGCTCAGAAGAGGATTCTGATGAAGAAGTAGACCGTCTCTACCCAACAAAAGAAGGGAAGCAGAAGGAAGGCAAAGAAAAGTCTTCAGCTGTCCCCAAGTGCTTCGGGTGTGGAGGTCGCCACAAGAGGACCGACTGCAGGTTTCGCTCTGCTATCTGTAGAGCATGTGGAAAGCAAGACCACATTGCAGCTGTGTGTCTGGGCCGTCAGAAGGTACAACCCCGAGAAGAATTGCACCTGAAAGGTACCAGGGTCCCCAGCCAAAACAGGGTGGGTTTCTGTGCTTCACGAAGAAGCATTTATAGGACAGGCACACACAAACCTATCAAGAAGAAACTGTCACTTAAAGTGAAGTTGCAAGGAGTTCCATTGGTCATGGAACTGGACACTGGGTCTGCACTTTCAATCATTTCCATACATACATTCAGAAAGATTTGTTCTGGTAGTGGATTTCAGGCCAAGCTTAGGCCTTTTGACATTGTGTTAACAGACTTTCAAAACTCCAGAGTGTGTGTTAAGGGGGAGGCCACCCTTAACGTACAGTATAAGGATTTTGAAGGTCCATTAGATGTATTGATAGCAGGGGGTGAGCGAACGAGTCTCATAGGACTCGATTGGTTTGAGGCCTTGGGAATACATGTTACAGGGCTCAATAGCTTGCAAACAGTAGATCTACAGGAAGTCTGCAAAGAATTTGCAGATGTTTTCAGCCCACAGCTGGGCACGTACAAAGGGCCCCCTGTGTCCTTAAAACTAGACCCCACTGTCACTCCTGTCAGAGTAAAAGCAAGAAGGGTTCCTTTTGCTTTAAAAGGGAAAATTGATACTGAATTAGACAAATTGATTCAGCAAGGAGTTTTAGAACCTGTTGATTCCAGTCCTTGGGAGACCCCCATAGTCACGCCTCTTAAGGCTAATGGGGACATTCGCATCTGTGCAGATTACAAATGCACTCTGAATAAGGCATTGCAGCAACATGCCTATCCTGTACCTGTAGTCAGTCATATCCTGGTCTCCCTCAAGGGGGGGCGTGTTTTTGCAAAGCTTGACCTAGCTCAGGCTTATCAACAGTTGCCTGTTGATGAAGCTGCTGCAGTAGCACAAACCATTGTAACCTACAGGGGGGCATTCAAAATAAAGAGGTTACAATTTGGAGTAAATGTGGCTCCTGGAATTTTCCAAAGCATAATGGAAAACACACTGAGGGGTATACCAGGGGTTTGCCCCTATTTTGATGATGTCTTAATTGCTGGAGACTCCACCCAAAATTTAGCTGAGAGATTGAGGGCTGTCCTGCTGCGGTTCCGGGAAACGGGCCTCAAACTCAAGAAGGACAAATGTAAAATTGGGGTGCCTTCTACAGATTTTCTGGGATTCAAAATTGATGCCAATGGGATTCATCCTGCTGAGTCCAAATTAAAGGCCATCATGCATGCTCCTAGGCCTAAGTCCAAGGCCGAACTACAGGCTTTTCTGGGCCTTTTGAATTTCTATAATTCATTCATTCCTAACAAGGCTAATGTAGCTGAACCACTTCATAGGCTTCTGGACAAACAGGTAGTGTGGCAGTGGTCACAAACACATGAAGCAAGCTTCAATGAGGTTAAGGCCTCTAACAATGTGCTTGTACATTTTAATGAAACTCTTCCTGTGTGCATCGCTTGTGATGCTTCTCCGTATGGGGTGGGAGCAGTACTCAGCCACCTTAGGCCGGATGGAACTCAGGTTCCTGTTGCATATTACTCCAGAACCTTGTCTTCTGCTGAGCGAAACTACGCCCAGATAGACAGGGAGGCTTTAGCTGTTGTTGCTGGAATTAAAAAATTCCATGATTTTTTGTATGGCAGACATTTCACGGTCTTCACTGACCATAAGCCTTTGTTGGGGCTGTTTATCACAAACAGACAAACTCCCCATATCATCTCCCCCAGAATGCTGAGATGGTCAATCTTTCTGTCAGCCTATGATTTTTCTCTAATTCACAAACCTGGGAAAGAAATGGGCCATGCTGATGGCCTCAGTAGATTACCCCTGCAAGTAGTAGAGGCTGATCATGCCCCTGCCATCAACATCCTTTCAATTCAGGCATTGCCTGAGTCACCGTTAAATGCCAGGGATGTGGCTGCTGAATCTGCTACAGATTTCACACTCTCTCGTGTTTTATCTTGGGTTTTGTTTGGATGGCCAGAGAGTTGTCCAGGCGCTGAGTTTCAGAGTTTCTGGCTTAAGAGGAATGAGTTATCCACTTTCCAGGTTGTCTGCTGGGGGGCAGCAGAGTTGTCATTCCTACCTCAATGAGGTCTAGAGTCTTAGGTTCCCTTCACGAGGGTCATCCTGGCATTGTACGCATGAAGGCGCTTGCGCATAGCCATTTGTGGTGGCCTGGGTTAGACAAGGAAATTGAAGCTAAGGTGCACGCATGCCACCTTTGTCAGCACTCACGCCCAGAAATGCCACAGGCTCCTATGCATAGATGGGAGGAAACACAGTCTCCATGGTCTAGGGTGCACATCGATTATGCTGGGCCCTTTCAGGGTCAATTCTTCTTGGTCCTGGTTGATAGCCATTCAAAATGGCTTGAGGTTGTACCTGTCTCTTCCACCACCGCTGAAAAGACTATTCAAGTACTGAGGGGGATTTTTGCTGCACATGGGCTTCTGGATGTTTTGGTGTCTGACAATGACCCTCAATTTACTTCTTCTGAATTCCAAGCTTTCTTACAGGCCAACATGATTCGTCATGCCACCTCTGCACCTTTCCACCCTTCCACCAACGGTATGGCAGAACGGATGGTCCGCATCACCAAGGATGCTTTAAAGAAACTGACATATGGGGACTGGCATCACAGGTTGGCAGATTTTCTACTTGCTTACCACACCACACCTTCAACTTCTACTGGGACGAGCCCAGCTGAACTTCGCTGGGGGCGCAAACTGACTACTAAGCTTGACCGGTTGCACCCGGACAGACTGCCTCCCAAGTTTACACAACCCAGGGCACCTAGGCAATTGCTAGTGGGTGCCCTGGTATGGACCTGTAATTACGGGCCAGGTCACTTGTGGGTCCCTGCCATAGTATGCAAAGTTACAGGTCCTTTGTCTTACGAGGTTTCCCTGGATGACGGTCGTATCCTGCGACAGCATATCGACCAGCTGCGTACGAGACTGGACTCACCTGCAGAGACTCCTGGGTCTTGGTCCGGGGGGGGAGGGGGACCTCTACGGGCAAAGGGAAGGGTGTGGGCAGTAGCCAGACACCAACAGAGCGGCCACAGACGGCCCATTTCAAGATTCCGCGAGTGCTCCGAACAGGAATTCGTGGGAACCAGCTAGAACACAGGCACCAGTGCCTACTCCAGCCAGGGAGTTACCCCAGGGGCATAATCATTACACACCAACACCATTCAGCACTCCAGTCAGGGAGAATAAGTGGGAGCATCCTAATAACTCACACCTTGCAAGAGAGCTGGCACACACTCCGTCTAGTTGGTCCAACACTGCCACTGTTCCCAGAAAGGGGCATTTACATAGGAGGTGGTCGGAGGGCCGAATCCCAATTCTGACACCTCCGGCATAACAGAGGGGGCAACTGAGTTTTGGGACAGTACTGACATTCCAGACAGCCCTACTATAGAACTGGGGAGTGGAGGAAGGCAGCCTCATGATAGGTCTAGGGTAGACTTGGGAGGCTCTACAGAGTTATCCAACAGTGGCAGCCTTCTAGAAGGGCCAGAGAGCCTGCAACTAGGCAGGTCAACCAGGTTAGGGAGAGAACAAAGTCCTGTCCTGACGAGCCCGGTGGGCAAGCAAGCAGGCCAGGCAACGGGGCACGGTCCATGGGGACCAACAGGGTCAAAGGAAGGGGGCGAACACACAGCACCCCCTGGGCAAGATGTGCTTGGGGGTTGCCAGGGAATTCGGAGGTCACAGAGAGCTAAAAGATCTCCTAAATATCTTGCGTAATTCAATGAAGCTATAAGCTATGTCGTACAGGGCCACCCAAGATGGACAGGTTATAGCAGAGAGTTCTGACTAAATGTGATCCACTGGAGAAGGAAATGGCAAACCACTCCAGTATCTTTGCCATGAAAACCCCATGGACAGTACTAAAAGGAAAAAAGATATGACGCTGGAAGATGAGCCCCTCAGGTCGGAAGGTGTCCAATATGCTACTGGGGAAGAGCAGAGGGCTAGTACGAGTAGCACCAGAAAGAATGAAGCGACTGGGCCAAAGCCGAAAGGACGCTCAGCTGTGGATATATCTGGTGGTGAAAGGAAAGTCCGATGCTGTAAAGATTTTTTCTCCATAGGAACCTGGAATGTAAGATCCATGAATCAAAGCAAGCTAGACGTAGTCAAAAAAGAGATGACAAGACTGAACATCGACATCTTAGGAATCAGCGAACTAAAATGGACAGGAATGGGTGAATTTAACGCAGATGACCATCAGGTATACTACTGTGGGCAAGAATCCCTCAGAAGAAATGGAGTAGCCTTCATAGTCAATAAAAGAATAGGAAAAGCAATACTGGGATACAATCCCCAAAATGACAGAATGATCTCAATTCGAATCCAAGGCAAACCATTCAATATTACAATAATCCAACTCTATGCCCCAGCCACTGGTGCTGAAGAGGATGAAATTGACCGGTTCTATGAAGCCCTACAGCACCTTATAGAATTAACATCAAAAAATGATGTCCTTATCATCATGGGGGATTGGAATGCTAAGGTAGGAAGCCAAAAGATAATCGGAATAACAGGCAAGTTTGGCCTTGGAGTACAAAATGAAGAAGGGCACAGGCTGATAGAATTTTGTCAAGAGAATACGATGGTTATAACAAACACTCTTTTCCAACAACCCAAGAGACGGCTCTACACATGGACATCACCAGACGGTCAACATAGAAATCAGATTGACTAGGTGCTCTGCAGCCAAAGATGGAGAAGCTCTATACAGTCAGTAAAAACAAGACCAGGAGCTGACTGTGGCTCAGATCATGAGCTTCTCATTGCAAAATTTAGGCTTAAATAAAAAAAAGTAGGGAAAAGCACTAGGCCACTCAGGTATGAACTAAATCATATTCCTAATGAATATACAATAGAGGTGACAAATAGATTTAAGGAATTAGATCTGATAGACAGAGTGCCTGAAGAACTATGGATGGAAGTTCGCAACAATGTACAAGAGGTAGCAACTAAAACCATCCCAAAGAAAAAGAAATGCAAGAAAGCAAAATGGCTGTCCTAAGGAAGCTTTTGCAAATAGCTGAGGAAAGAAGGGAACGAAAGGCAAAGGAGAACGAGAAAGATACACCCAATTGAATGCAGAATTCCAGAGAATAGCTAGAAGAGATAAGAATGCCTTCTTAAATGAACAGTGCAAAGAAATAGAAGAAAACAACAGAATAGGGAGGACCAGAGATCTCTTCAAGAAAAGTGGAGACATGAAGGGAACGTTTCATGCAAAGATGGGCATGATAAAGGACCAAGATGGCAGGGACCTAACAGAGGCAGAAGAGATTAAGAAGAGATGGCAAAACTACACAGAAGAACTATACAAGAATGAGCTTAACATCCCAGATAACCACAATGAGATGGTCATTGACCTCGAACCAGACATCCTAGAATGTAAAGTGAAATGGGCCTTAGAAAATCTGAGCAACAACAAAGCTAGTGGAGGTGACAGTATTCCAGCCGAGCTATTCAAAATCTTAAAAGACGATGCAGTAAAAGTGCTACACTCAATTTGCCAGCAAATTTGGAAAACTCAGCAGTGGCCACAGGATTGGAAAAGGTCAGCTTACATTCCAATTCCAAAGAAAGGCAATGCCAAAGAATGTTCAAACTATCGCACCATTGCACTCATTTCACATGCTAGTAAAGTTATGCTTAAAATCCTACAAGCTAGATTCCAGCAGTATGTGGATTGAGAACTACCAGAAGTACAGGAAGGATTTCGAAGAGGCAGAGGAACTAGAGATCAAATTGCCAACATATGCTGGATCATGGAGAAAGCTAGGGAGTTCCAGAAAAACATCTACTTCTGCTTCATTG
>NW_024097490.1:0-42632 GCF_016545835.1 Crotalus tigris | reverse complement strand
GTAACCTAACTCTAACCCTAAGTGGAATTTTCCCAAATAGGATTTTCCCATGTGTTTTACCAGGAAACATAGATAGGGCAGAGTAAAAAACTCAGTACCCTCCTAACCATGCCCAGGGACTCTGAGTTTGTTGGCGGTGTCCATTTTCCTCTATGAGGTCCCCGTAACCTATCCCTAACCCTAAGTGGAATTTTCCCAACTAGAAGTTTTCCATGTATTTTACCAGGAAACATAGATAGGGCTGGCTAGAAAGGTCAGTGCCATCCTAACCCTTCCCAACCACTCCGAATTTGTGCGCAATGTCCATTTTCCTCTACAAGTTCCTGGTGACCTAACCCTAACCCTAAGTGGAATTTTTCCAAATAGGATTTTCCCATCTGTTTTACCAGGAAACAAAAATAGGGCAGGCTAAAAATGTCAGTGGTCTCCTAAACATTCCCAAGCAGTCTCAGTTTGTTGGCAGTGTCCATTTTCCCTTATGAGTTCCTGGTTACCTATCCCTAACCCTAAGTGGACTTTCCCAAATAGGATTTTCCCATGTATTTTACCAGGAAATTTAGATAGGGAAGGCTAGAAAAGTCAGTACCCTCCTAACCATGCCCAGGGACTCTGAATTTGTTAGCAACATCCATTTTGCTCTACGAGTTCCTGCTGACCTAACCCTAACCCTAAGTAGAATTTTCCCAAATAGGATTTTCCCATGTATTTTACCAGGAAATATAGATAGGGAAGGCTAGAAAAGTCAGTACCCTCCTAACCATGCCCAAGGACTCTGAATTTGTTAGCAACATCCATTTTCCTCTACGGGTTCCTAGTGACCTAACCCTAACCCTAAGTGGAATTTTCCCAAATAGGATTTTCCCATGTGTTTTACCAGGAAACATAGATAGGGCAGAGTAAAAAACTCAGTACCCTCCTAACCATGCCCAAGGACTCTGAGTTTGTTGGCGGTGTCCATTTTCCTCTATGAGGTCCCCGTAACCTAACCCTAACCCTAAGTGGAATTTTCCCAAATAGAAGTTTTCCATGTATTTTACCAGGAAACATAGATAGGGCTGGCTAGAAAGGTCAGTGCCATCCTAACCCTTCCCAACCACTCCGAATTTGTGGGCAATGTCCATTTTCCTCTACAAGTTCCTGGTGACCTAACCCTAACCGTAAGTGGAATTTTTCCAAATAGGATTTTTCCATGTATATTACGAGGACACATAGATAGGGCAGAGTAAAAAAGTTTATACCTTCCTAACCATGTCCAAGGACTCTGAGTTTGTTAGCGACATCCATTTTGCTCTACGAGTTCTTGCTGACCTAACCCTAACCCTAAATGGAGTTTTCCCAAATAGGATTTTCCCATATATTTTAGCAAGAAATATAGATAGGGCAGCATAAAAATGTCAGTGCCCTCCTAAACATTCCGAAGCACTTGGAGTTTGTTGGCGGTATCCATTTTCCTCTACGGGTTCCTGGTGACCTAACCCTAACCCTAAGTGGAATTTTCCCAAATAGGATTTTCCCATGTATTTTACAAGGAAATATATATAGGGAAGGCTAGAAAAGTCAGTACCCTCCTAACCATGCCCAAGGACTCTGAATTTGTTAGCAACATCCATTTTCCTCTACGGGTTCCTGGTGACCTAACCCTAACCCTAAGTGGAATATTCCCAAATAGGATTTTCCCATGTGTTTTACCAGGAAACATTGATAGGGCAGAGTAAAAAACTCAGTACCCTCCTAACCATGCCCAAGGACTCTGAGTTTGTTGGCGGTGTCCATTTTCCTCTATGAGGTCCCCGTAACCTAACCCTAAGTGGAATTTTCCCAATTAGAAGTTTTCCATGTATTTTACCAGGAAACATAGATAGGGCTGGCTAGAAAGGTCAGTGCCATCCTAATCCTTCCCAACCACTCCAAATTTGTGGGAAATGTCCATTTTCCTCTACAGGTTCCTGGTGACCTAACCCTAACCCTAAGTGGAATTTTTCCAAATAGGATTTTTCCATGTATATTACGAGGACACATACATAGGGCAGAGTAAAAAAGTGAATACCCTCCTAACCATGTCCAAGGACTCTGAGTTTGTTAGCGACATCCATTTTGCTCTACGAGTTCTTGCTGACCTAACCCTAACCCTAAATGGAGTTTTCCCAAATAGGATTTTCCCATATATTTTAGCAGGAAATATAGACAGGGCAGCATAAAAATCTCAGTGCCCTCCTAAACATTCCCAAGCACTTGGAGTTTGTTGCCAGTATCCATTTTCCTCTACGGGTTCCTGGTGACCTAACCCTAACCCTAACTGGAATTTTCCCAAATAGGATTTTCCCATGTGTTTTACCAGGAAACATAGATAGGGCAGAGTAAAAAACTCAGTACCCTCCTAACCATGCCCAAGGACTCTGAGTTTGTTGGCGGTGTCCATTTTCCTCTATGAGGTCCCCGTAACCTAACCCTAACCCTAAGTGGAATTTTCCCAACTAGAAGTTTTCCATCTATTTTACCAGGAAACATAGATAGGCCAGGCTAGAAAGGTCAGTGCCCTCCTAATCCTTCTGAAGCACTCTGAGTTGGTTGGCAATGTCCATTTTCCTCTACAATTTCCAGGTGACCTAACCCTATTCCTAAGTGGAATTTTCCCAAATAGGATTTTCCCATCTGTTTTACCAGGAAACAAAAATAGGGCAGGCTAAAAATGTCAGTCGTCTCCTAAACATTCCCAAGCACTCTCAGTTTGTTGGCAGTGTCCATTTTCCCTTATGAGTTCCTGGTTACCTATCCCTAACCCTAAGTGGACTTTCCCAAATAGGATTTTTCCATATATATTACAAGGACACATAGATAGGGCAGAGTAAAAAAGTGAATACCCTCCTAACCATGTCCAAGGACTCCGAGTTTGTTAGCGACATCCATTTTGCTCTACGAGTTCCTGCTGACCTAACCCTAACCCTAAGTAGAATTTTCCCATGTATTTTACTAGGAAACATAGATAGGGCAGAGTAAAAAACTTAGTACTCTCCTAACCATGCCCAAGGACTCTGAGTTTGTTGGCGGTGTCCATTTTCCTCTATGAGGTCCCCGTAACCTAACCCTAACCCTAAGTGGAATTTTCCCAACTAGAAGTTTTCCATCTATTTTACCAGGAAACATAGATAGGCCAGGCTAGAAAGGTCAGTGCCCTCCTAATCCTTCTGAAGCACTCTGAGTTGGTTGGCAATGTCCATTTTCCTCTACACGTTCCTGGTGACCTAACCCTATTCCTAAGTGGAATTTTCCCAAATAGGATTTTCCCATCTGTTTTACCAGGAAACAAAAATAGGGCAGGCTAAAAATGTCAGTGCCCTCCTAAACATTCTCAAGCACTCTGAGTTTGTTGGCAGTGTCCATTTTCCCTTATGAGTTCCTGGTTACCTATCCCTAACCCTAAGTGGACTTTCCCAAATAGGATTTTCCCATGTGTTTTACCAGGAAACATAGATAGGGCAGAGTAAAAAACTCAGTACCCTCCTAACCATGCCCAAGGACTCTGAGTTTGTTGGCAGTGTCCATTTTCCTCTATGAGGTCCCCGTAACCTAACCCTAACCCTAAGTGGAATTTTCCCAACTAGAAGTTTTCCATGTATTTTACCAGGAAACATAGATAGGGCTGGCTAGAAAAGTCAGTGCCATCCTAACCCTTCCCAACCACTCCGAATTTGTGGGCAATGTCCATTTTCCTCTACAAGTTCCTGGTGACCTAACCCTAACCCTAAGTGGAATTTTTCCAAATAGGATTTTTCCATGTATATTACAAGGACACATAGATAGGGCAGAGTAAAAAAGTGTATACCTTCCTAACCATGTCCAAGGACTCGGAGTTTGTTAGCGACACCCATTTTGCTCTACGAGTTCTTGCTGACCTAACCCTAACCCTAAATGGAGTTTTCCCAAATAGGATTTTCCCATATATTTTAGCAGGAAATATAGATAGGGCAGCATAAAAATGTCAGTGCCCTCCTAAACATTCCCAAGCACTTGGAGTTTGTTGGCGGTATCCATTTTCCTCTACGGGTTCCTGGTGACTTAACCCTAACCCTAAGTGGAATTTTCCCAAATAGGATTTTCCCATGTATTTTACCAGGAAATATAGATAGGGAAGGCTAGAAAAGTCAGTACCCTCATAACCATGCCCAAGGACTCTGAGTTTGTTGGCGGTGTCCATTTTCCTCTATGAGGTCCCCGTAACCTAACCCTAACCCTAAGTGGAATTTTCCCAAATAGGATTTTCCCATGTGTTTTACCAGGAAACATAGATAGGGCAGAGTAAAAAACTCAGTACCCTCCTAACCATGCCCAAGGACTCTGAGTTTGTTGGCGGTGTCCATTTTCCTCTATGAGGTCCCCGTAACCTATCCCTAACCCTAAGTGGAATTTTCCCAACTAGAAGTTTTCCATGTATTTTACCAGGAAACATAGATAGGGCTGGCTAGAAAGGTCAGTGCCATCCTAACCCTTCCCAACCACTCCGAATTTGTGCGCAATGTCCATTTTCCTCTACAAGTTCCTGGTGACCTAACCCTAACCCTAAGTGGAATTTTTCCAAATAGGATTTTCCCATCTGTTTTACCAGGAAACAAAAATAGGGCAGGCTAAAAATGTCAGTGGTCTCCTAAACATTCCCAAGCAGTCTCAGTTTGTTGGCAGTGTCCATTTTCCCTTATGAGTTCCTGGTTACCTATCCCTAACCCTAAGTGGACTTTCCCAAATAGAATTTTCCCATGTATTTTACCAGGAAATTTAGATAGGGAAGGCTAGAAAAGTCAGTACCCTCCTAACCATGCCCAGGGACTCTGAATTTGTTAGCAACATCCATTTTGCTCTACGAGTTCCTGCTGACCTAACCCTAACCCTAAGTAGAATTTTCCCAAATAGGTTTTCCCATGTATTTTACCAGGAAACATAGATAGGGCAGAGTAAAAAACTCAGTACCCTCCTAACCATGCCCAAGGACTCTGAATTTGTTAGCAACATCCATTTTCCTCTACGGGTTCCTAGTGACCTAACCCTAACCCTAAGTGGAATTTTCCCAAATAGGATTTTCCCATGTGTTTTACCAGGAAACATAGATAGGGCAGAGTAAAAAACTCAGTACCCTCCTAACCATGCCCAAGGACTCTGAGTTTGTTGGCGGTGTCCATTTTCCTCTATGAGGTCCCCGTAACCTAACCCTAAGTGGAATTTTCCCAATTAGAAGTTTTCCATGTATTTTACCAGGAAACATAGATAGGGCTGGCTAGAAAAGTCAGTGCCATCCTAACCCTTCCCAACCACTCCGAATTTGTGGGCAATGTCCATTTTCCTCTACAAGTTCCTGGTGACCTAACCCTAACCCTAAGTGGAATTTTTCCAAATAGGATTTTTCCATGTATATTACAAGGACACATAGATAGGGCAGAGTAAAAAAGTGTATACCTTCCTAACCATGTCCAAGGACTCTGAGTTTGTTAGCGACATCCATTTTGCTCTACGAGTTCTTGCTGACCTAACCCTAACCCTAAATGGAGTTTTCCCAAATAGGATTTTCCCATATATTTTAGCAGGAAATATAGATAGGGCAGCATAAAAATGTCAGTGCCCTCCTAAACATTCCCAAGCACTTGGAGTTTGTTGGCGGTATCCATTTTCCTCTACGGGTTCCTGGTGACTTAACCCTAACCCTAAGTGGAATTTTCCCAAATAGGATTTTCCCATGTATTTTACCAGGAAATATAGATAGGGAAGGCTAGAAAAGTCAGTACCCTCATAACCATGCCCAAGGACTCTGAGTTTGTTGGCGGTGTCCATTTTCCTCTATGAGGTTCCTGGTAACCTAACTCTAACCCTAAGTGGAATTTTCCCAAATAGGATTTTCCCATGTGTTTTACCAGGAAACATAGATAGGGCAGAGTAAAAAACTCAGTACCCTCCTAACCATGCCCAAGGACTCTGAGTTTGTTGGCGGTGTCCATTTTCCTCTATGAGGTCCCCGTAACCTATCCCTAACCCTAAGTGGAATTTTCCCAACTAGAAGTTTTCCATGTATTTTACCAGGAAACATAGATAGGGCTGGCTAGAAAGGTCAGTGCCATCCTAACCCTTCCCAACCACTCCGAATTTGTGCGCAATGTCCATTTTCCTCTACAAGTTCCTGGTGACCTAACCCTAACCCTAAGTGGAATTTTTCCAAATAGGATTTTCCCATCTGTTTTACCAGGAAACAAAAATAGGGCAGGCTAAAAATGTCAGTGGTCTCCTAAACATTCCCAAGCAGTCTCAGTTTGTTGGCAGTGTCCATTTTCCCTTATGAGTTCCTGGTTACCTATCCCTAACCCTAAGTGGACTTTCCCAAATAGGATTTTCCCATGTATTTTACCAGGAAATTTAGATAGGGAAGGCTAGAAAAGTCAGTACCCTTTTCCCTGATTTGTTAGCAATGTCCATTTTGCTCTACGAGTTCCTGGTTACCTATCCCTAACCCTAAGTGGACTTTCCCAAATAGGATTTTCCCATGTATTTTACCAGGAAACATAGATAGGGAAGGCTAGAAAAACTCAGTACCCTCCTAACCATGCCCAGGGACTCTGAATTTGTTAGCAACATCCATTTTGCTCTACGAGTTCCTGCTGACCTAACCCTAACCCTAAGTAGAATTTTCCCAAATAGGATTTTCCCATGTATTTTACCAGGAAACATAGATAGGGCAGAGTAAAAAACTCAGTACCCTCCTAACCATGCCCAAGGACTCTGAATTTGTTAGCAACATCCATTTTCCTCTACGGGTTCCTAGTGACCTAACCCTAACCCTAAGTGGAATTTTCCCAAATAGGATTTTCCCATGTGTTTTACCAGGAAACATTGATAGGGCAGAGTAAAAAACTCAGTACCCTCCTAACCATGCCCAAGGACTCTGAGTTTGTTGGCGGTGTCCATTTTCCTCTATGAGGTCCCCGTAACCTAACCCTCATCCTAAGTGGAATTTTCCTAACTAGAAGTTTTCCATGTATTTTACCAGGAAACATAGATAGGGCAAGCTAGAAAGGTCAGTGCCATCCTAACCCTTCCCAACCACTACGAATTGGTTGGCAATGTCCATTTTCCTCTGCAAGTTCCTGGTCACCTAACCCTAACCCTAAATGGAATTTTTCCAAATAGGATTTTTCCATGTATATTACGAGGACACATAGATAGGGCAGAGTAAAAAAGTGAATACCCTCCTAACCATGTCCAAGGACTTCGAGTTTGTTATCGACATCCATTTTGCTCTACGAGTTCCTGCTGGCCTAACCCTAACCCTAAGTGGAGTTTTCCCAATTAGGATTTTCCCATATATTTTAACAGGAAATATAGATAGGGCAGCATAAAAATGTCAGTGCCCTCCTAAACATTCCCAAGCACTTGGAGTTTGTTGGCGGTGTCCATTTTCCTCTACGGGTTCCTGGTGACCTAACCCTAAGTGGAATTTTCCCAAATAGGATTTTCCCATGTGTTTTAGCAGGAAACATAGATAGGGCAGACTAGAAAAGACAGTGCCCTCCTAACCCTTCCTAACCACTCCCAATTTATTGGCAATATCTATTTTCTTCTATGAGTTCCTGGTGACCTAACCCTAACCCTAAGTGGAATTTTCCCAAATAGGATTTTCCCATGTGTTTTAGCAGGAAACATAGATAGGGCAGACTAGAAAAGACAGTGCCCTCCTAACCCTTCCTAACCACTCCCAATTTATTGGCAATATCTATTTTCTTCTATGAGTTCCTGGTGACCTAACCCTAACCCTAAGTGGAATTTTCCCAAATAGGATGTTCCCATGTATTTTACCAGGAAACATATATAGGGCAGCATAAAAATGTCATTTCCCAAGTACTCGGAATTTTTGGTGATTTCCATTTTGCTCTAGAATTTCATGGTGATCTAATCCTAACCCAAGTAGAATTTTCCCATGTATTTTACCATGTAACATAGGGCAGCTTACAAATGTCAGTGTCTTCCTATCTATACATCTACGAATTCTTGGTGATCTAACACTAACCCTAAGTGAAATTTTCTGAAATAGGATTTTCCCATGTATAATAATAATAATAACAACAACAACAATTTTATTTTCACTTTGAATCGGCATACCCCAAAATGAAATTTCATTGCATACAGTTTTCAAAGGGTCACTACCTCCGATATACACTCCATGTTTGTGGCCAGCTCAAGTTTCAAATCATCCAGGAAATATAGAAAGGACCAGCTACAAAATCAGTGTTTTCCTAACCATACGTAAGCAGTAAGAGTTGTTGGCAATGTCCATTTTCTTCTAAGAGTTCATGGTGAACTAATCCTAACCCTAAACTGAATTTTCCCATATAAGATTTTTCCATTTATTTTATCAGGAAGTATAGATAGGACAGCCTAGAAAAGTCAGTGCTCTCCTAACCATTCCCAAGCAGTCCGAGTTTGTTGGTGATTTCCATTTTACTCTCCGAATTCATGGTGAACTAATCCTAACCCTAATTGGAATTTTTCCAAGTAGGGTTTTTCTAAATATTTCTTAAATATTCTTAAGTGACTGTGCCCCATTTTACAACCTTTCTTACCACAACTGTTAAGTAAATCACTGCAATTGATAAGCTAGTAACGGAATTGTCAAGTGAATCTGGCTTCCCCGTTGATTTTGCTTGTGAAAAGGTTGAAAAAGATGATCACATGACCCCAGGACACTGCAGTTGTCATAAATATGAACCAGTTGCTAAGCATCTGAATTTTAATCATGTGATTATGGGTATGTTGCAATGGTAAGTGTGAAAAATATTATAAGTCACTTTTTCAGTGCCATTTGAACTTTGAATGGTCACTAAATGAACTGTTGTAAGTTGAGGACTACCTATACTGACCAATCTAATACCAGTTTGTTTGGGGATTTTAGATGATGGAGGAATGAATCTAAATAGAGTAAAAGTCAGTTTACTGAAGTAAACAGATTAGAAGTATTAAAGACATTTCTGTGGAGGGGGGATTATTTGTGTATAGTATATATGTATACTATACTCACACACACATATAAATGATAAGTATGGCTTATGCAAAATAAATCCCACTTTTGTGACCTTTTAGAGTTATTTCAACGTATCAGCAAAAATATGGCAGATATAATTAATTGGCATTGTTCATTTTCAAAGATTTCTGACACATCCCTTACCAAAGATTCCTGAGCAAATTATCCCTGTTGGCATAAAGAAAACAGGTGGTTAAGTTTGCTGACAATACTGAATAGCATAGTTAAAACAAAAAAGGATTGTAAAGAGCTCCAGAAGGATCTCTCCAAAGTGATTAAATGGGCATTAAAGTAGCAAATGCCTTTCAGTGGAAGCAAGAATAAAATGTTGCATACTGTAGCAAAAACGAAAAGTGACTTCACATGTTCAGAGAGAGGATCCAAATCAGGAAAAGATTGGAATTGCTCTATGAGAATGTCTGGATGACATGGGACAAAAAAAAAGCAAATTCTATATTTGGGATCGGGAGGAATTCAAATGAAAAGTGCATGTAGTTTCAAGAATGTGATCTGTGGATTCCTGAATAAGATTAGTTCTTCAAATACTTATTGGTACCTTTTACAGGCAAAAAATCTGCTTCAATCGTTCTACAACTGCAGGTGTAGGAAGGGTGCATATCAAAATTAGTCACCTGATATCCTTCATTCCCTAGCCATTTCAGAAGAACAGAGCATGTTTTGCAGTATGTTTCACTTATGATGACCATTGGGCCCATTGTGATGGACCAGGACCAGGATAGGATTTCTTTTTTTAAAATGAATTTCTCACTCATGAGTTCTACTGGCTAATCACAGAGGGTGTACTATGAGATATCATAAGCTCAGATATTCCTTCAAACTTGCCATTGGCTTTTCTTGCCCTGTTAGTAGAGACAATCTCAACCTCCAAATACATTGCTGAAAAGAATTCACAGCATGGTCAAAATTGCCATAAAATTTTATATTATTAATATAAAGAGTCTTTGATCTTTAGCTTTAGACTGAATAGTGATCTCTGCCTTGCTTCCTACCTCCTGAAAGTAACAAACTCTGTTTATGTTAAATAAGATGAACTGGGAACTATAATTTTATAACAATTACAGCTTTAAGCATCTTTTTTCATCTCAGTCCTGGACTGTTACTTCTTTCGCAGGCCAAAATACTTCAGAAAAGTGTGTTCTAAACCAAATTGGAATTATTAAGAGAAAAATATTCTTCCTATATGAAGTACTGGGTTCCAAATTATTTTCTCGTATTCTTATCCACAATATTTACCTCTTTACATGAATATTGTATAATTAAACATACAAAGCTACTAAACTATGTTCAATAAACCAAGAATCTTGTCTTCAGAACCCCACCACCAGTTATCTAGAAACTGTTATCAGATCCAGCATTAGGGTTCAGAATGATTAGGGAACTGAAAAATAATCAAAAGTGCCCATTGCTGATGAACGCGAACTTCTTTGTGACTATATTTTTGAATGGGGACTGTAGGAGGGCTGCCAGTCTTTAAAAAAGCTGCTTAACAAAAAAAGAGGAATTAATGTTAATTAGGATTTCTGAATAGACACGAGGCTTCATTTGATCCATTCTTTTAATTTTTCTCAATACATCATTTTACATTAGGTACTACATGGGGGTTATCTAACCTGCACCAGAAGGATGCATCATCAATTTGGTTCCTACTCACATGTTCAGCTGAAGAACTTTAGATGTTAGTCCAGACTTTTACTTGGCTAATAAATCAAATGGAGACTGTGGGCAAACTTTGCAAGACTGACATTGATATTTTAGGAAATACATGGAAATATGTTACAAAACGATATTCAAGGGTTAGGGAGGGAAGGAAGGAACCATAAAGGAGAATAGACAAATGAAACAAAGAGTGACCAGTGACAAAGAAAGTTAAGGATGAAAGGCCTCCTATTTAATTCTGTTTCTTCAGCAGGGGAAACTTAGAATCTCAAAAATATTCCAATGCGTTATATTCACAGGCTTTTAAATATTTAGTGTGATATTCTTTTTACAGATAAAATATCATGGTTTTTTTTTAAGGGAAAATAAAAGTGGAAAGTGAGAGCTACCCATAAAAAAGAATTAATCTGTATGAAGCAGTGGTATCTAAAGTCTATGCCACAATTTTTCTAAATAGGGATGGCTAACAACATGGTCAAGAGCAGAGAAGTTTTGTTTTTTTTTAAAAAAATAAGTCCCATTCATAAACTACATATAAATCTAACATTTCTTTGTTAAAATTACAGTTTGCCTGCCAAGTGTGCGTGCTTCTAACCTTTTCAATTATAACATAGTTATTTTACAGGGAAGAGATAAAGATAAAACAAGGGAAAATTTGTCATGTTGTCAAAAAATAATTTCCCTATACTGTACTAAATTTGGGGGGGGGGGCATTATCCATTAAAAAAAACTAAGATATATATACACTGACAGCTATAATATCAGACTATGACCCTTACAAGTTTGGTTGTTTCTAGGATCAAATTATTCGGTAAAGATGATTTGGCAAGTGGTTTATGAAGACATGAAATTTGCCCCAACCTATAGTTTGAACAGCCATGTTTTCTGTCAGCATTGATTTAATATAAGATTCAATGGCTTCCAAAAGACAAAAAGTGACATACATAAAAATAGATGCTGAGTCCTAAATAAACAGAGTGACCAGGTGCATTCAGTGTTCAAAATTCAACAAGCATGGGTGAACAATCCTTTATGGTATAACAGAAATGGAAAATGTTCTTGGCATCAAAAGACACAGTTGTTCAGCAAACTGCTGGATTAGTATGAAGTTGATGGATTTTCTCATATAAGACTGGAGGTAATACAAAATATAATTTGCTCAAAGTTAATGTAAGTTCTTGAGACTGTCTTATAAAGAGTGGATGTATGTTTCAAGAAATGTATTCTGTAGTTAATACTGTGGTGTAATGTCATGAGAAGTGCCTACATAGTGAAAATGTGCTTCCAACTATACACAGAATACCCTTTTCAAATCCTTTGGCACTGTTGAAACTATACATTCCATTATTCCCAGTCAATGTAACCAAAGAGGGGTCAAAAATACTAATCCTAGTAGGATGATTTATGAATACTGTACTCATTTAAGAACTCTTAGGCCACCTGCCAGGGTATACTCATACAGCTCTGGGCTAGTCAATATGTTGATTAGCTGTGCTGCCTATCACTGATGGAAGATGCTATAGTCCTGTAGCCAGAATACTTATATTTTTAACAGGAAATGGAGCACTTATAAAAAAGAAATCTTTTTAGTATGTTCTACATACTAGTAAAACAGAAAACTAATATGCAGTTTAAATCAACAGAGTACTGCTAAGACCAAATGTTACTGGTTCATAGAGTACATTAAGATACCCTGGCCAGGACATCCTGCAGATCTATAGCTTTCAATTTCCAAAATTTGCATCAATGACTGTGCTGGCTGGAGAACTCGAGTTGAAATCCACGTTTCTGCAAATTGCCTAGCTCAGGGAAGGATGCTATAATGAAGCTCAGAATATGCTAATGTTAATATGCCCATACATTTTAAAAAATCAGCTTGGATCAATTTTCATCAGCCACTTTGAAAGCTTGTGGGAAAGGTAGGATAAGCTTCAAACGAAAATAAATTATATTAACTATTTATGTAGCTAGATGTTCAGCATGAGTAAAATAGGCTCCACTGAATTCAGTGGAGCTTACTTTTAAATAAATATGTAACACATTGATTTTTTTTTTAAAAAAATCACTTTTTAAATATATAATTCCAAGGAGATATTTCTACCAAAGCAGGGCAACTATCAGAAATAAATAAGTTATTTACTGAGTCTCTCAAGCCTCACAGATGTTTTAAAGCACTGTTCAGAGACAAGTAAAAATAGCAGTGTAGGAAAAAAAACCCTGGAAATCTCTTCATAAGAGGAAAACAAAAGGGAAATATCTTTACTGATGGTATACACAAATATAAGGCATGTGGTTAGGCAATGCAAAGATGTTCCTAGAGAAATAGGTGCAACTTTTAAGGGTTTAATATTGGCAATATTGTCATAAATAGTAATATTACTGCCTCTCTACTTTTATGGAGTAATTCTATAGTTGTATGTTTTTAAACATTGCTTCCATACTACAGACTTCTGAAGATTCCAGCCATTTATAAAATTGGATAAAACCTGGCCTCTCAGAGCTACCTCCTTGCTTTTCATCCATTAAAAAAATCCCTCTGGATGTCAGAAAATGAAGGCACATTTGCATAGCTGGAGGTAGGCTGTTCCCCAACCTGGGGGTATAGTAGTGTTTTCTTGCAACCCATTCTCTGGGCTCACTGAATAATCTCATCATAACGAAAAAACAGATGTATTGATTCTACCCGTAGTTGGCAGTATTTCAAGATTTAGAATTTTCTTAGAAAAGCAAGTATGTGTAGTTTTGTTTTTTTTTGTTTTAGCATTATGTGGAAGATTGGAGTGCACATTTGCATCAATCAAAATTATTTCAGTCCAAGACATGAATTTCCAGAATTAGAAGTGATGGCCTTAACTACATTTACACACATCAATAATTCTTTGATGCTGGAAGAGTGGAAAAGATGAAGAAGCTGTGCCTGATAAAACCAGAACTTTTTACTAATTTTATCATTTAGTATGCCTTTAGAGCCTTGCCACTAATTAAAGGATTCCATTAATTGCTTCTAAACTTTATATATATATAACAAATGAGTTTTACTTTGGAATATATAGTAGATGAGTCAGATGAGAAATACTATTTCTTTTTCTGAGTGTGGAAATTATCTCCCTCTGGTATATATTAAGGTTAAAATGGAAATTCAGAAACAATACTAGTCATCCTAATGTCATGGTTCTGACAGATAGAGACAAATAAAGCAGAACCGCAAGGAACCATGACACCTTACTTATATTTTCAATAACAACCTACAGAAGCACTAAAACAGGGGTCCCCAACCCCTGGTCCATGGTCCGGTATCGGGCCGTGGCACACCAGCAACTGGTCTGCACAAACAAAGCCCCATCTGTGGGATGCAGGCAACACACAAAATCACACCCTCTCTGGGTCTGTAGAAAATCTTTCTCCACAGAAGCAGTCGTGGTGCTAAAAGGTTTGAGACCTCTGCACTAATGCACATTTCATAAAAATCCCAGTCACATTTGATGCTTATAAATAAATGCAAGCATACTTATCATGGTCAGCCATAAATGCATCATGAAATGTAAGAAGATGAGACTCTCAATAGAAAATGATTAAAAGCAATCAATTCGGAATCTTCTCTTAATAGAATGAAGGTATTTTTAAAATATACATATGTGTCTGAGTATAAGTGTGTGTATGTATACATATATATGTTTGTGTATGTTTAAAGGTTTCCCTATCCAGTTGTGTCCAACTCTAGGGTGCAGTGCTCATCTCTGTTTCTTGGCTGAGGAAGCAGCATTGTCCAAAGACACTTTCTGTGGCCAGCAGAGCTACACGCCGTTATCTTCTCACCAAAGTGGTACCTATTAATCTACTCACATTTGCATGATTTCAGATTGCTAGATGGGCAGGAGCTGGGGAAGGAACAGGAGTTCAATCCATTGTGCAGGGCGCAAGTCTCGAACTCAGGCTATCGGCTTTCCAGATGACAAGCTCAGCAGTTTGAAGCTCCATTTTTTTCTTTAATAAACTTCTTCAGATATTTATTGTTCTGTAGAATATCTTTGTTATTAATATTACTGATAATAGAATACCATGGGGAAAATCCTTATCAAAAATCAGAATGTTAAAAAATATTACCAGAAATCTTATATCTATAATCTTATCACAATATTTAAAAGGATAAAGTCACAAGCCTCAAAGACAGGCTTAGATATGAGCATAAATCTACACATCCTGACATTTTTATTTAAATATTTATTTATAATATGAATACACAAATTAAAACACTAAGTTATATTTAAATTTCATAGAAAGCAAGCCAATTAATTTCTCCTTCAAATCATGCATTTTTCAATTAGTTAGCATCCATCTCCTATATCTAAAAACAATTACAATTAATTTATAATGAATATGAAAAAAGGTCAAAATGCAAAAACATAGTAGGTACATAATTTTTGTTTAGGTATTCTTTCAAGCATTTATACATAACACAGATGAATGACTGGAAATTTTACATACATATAAATTCTAAAAATGTGAAAAAGCTATGTGAAATCCAAGTGAAAATCAATTCTTTTGCATTAATTTTGCAGTTCCCACCCAGATCTTGCTCCAGCAAAGTGATTACCCCTTAATTCATTCATCAATAAAATAATAAAGAGCTGCAATAAATTTTTAAGCTGATTTAGAGGAGATATAAAGATATCCCACCCACTGGGAATTCATTCCCTGCATAACAATTAGTTTTAAGGAAAAGGATTAATGCTTCTGAAATGTACTTAAAAGTCAGTTAGGGGTAAAGTTACATGATACTGAAAATGAAGGATGAACATTTCCATCCCAACTGTAATCTCTTACTAAAACTGCTTTTTCACATGGCACCTAAAATTAGTGTAAAAACCCTTCCACTTGGGGCTGACGTTCAAGTTTAACAGTGCCCTAATAATTTTTGTTCTAAAAAAATCCAGCATCTTCACACTCAGTAACATTTACATATTATCAGAGAAACTTCAATGTGAAAATAATATACACAGAATCAAATATATGAATAATTTGAAGCTGACATTTTGAAGATTTTTTTTAGCCAGGACATGCTGGTTTGGGAGAAAAAAAAACCTTGCTGTCTTGACATTTTGATTTATTAAATGTCATTGTATATTAGTCTCAGCACAAATGTACTCTTTTATTTCTGTTTAGAAATAGAAATTATCAATACTAGTCACAAGTCACTATGCTATATGCCTATACTATAACATATTGAGAGATATATTTTATTGTCTAGCATGAACCTTACAGATCCTGTACTATTTCCATCTTATGAAACTCCCTACAAGAATAAATCTAGGATTCATCTGAATGTTTCTTTATATAATTTATTTGTGGAAAATTTATGCACATGTATTGTTGATAGCCCTATTTGTATATGTTTTATCAATATTTACTTTTAGATGTTTCTAAGAGTTTGTTTGTTTTACATTGTGATTTTTTTTTTTTTTTTTGCTAGTATTTTAGGTTCAGCTTACAATGCAGTCTGATCAAAGAACAAAAAAACAAAAGTCAGTCAGGACCATGGACAACTCTCTATAGTAGCTGATCACTGGCCAACAAAGTTTTTGCTTTCTGAACACTTTTTGGAGTATCTTATAGATTTTTTGCTGCTAATCACAAAAATAACCTGTATTTTAACTTATCTTGTACCATTTCATAGAAATCTTTTGTTTTTACACAATGTCCATATACAACCTTCAGTATCTCTTGGATATATATTGTTGGATAAGCTGCATGAATGAAAGAAACAACCAAAAACATGCAACTGTTCTTGAAGCACTTCTAGTACAGCAAGTACAACTGGAATGTCTATGGCAATAGTGGCGAACCTATGGCACGGGTGCCAAAGGCGGCACTCAGAGCCCTCTCTGTGGGCATGCACACCTTTTCCCCAGTCCTAGACCTTCAGCTGGGTTTTATAAAACCTTTTCGCTTTAGGCCTCCACTGGCATGTACAAAAAAAAAGTTTCAATCAATCAGTCAATTTCAACTTCTCACGGGAAAAAAAAGATCTTACAAAGTTGGAATTGATTGATTGAACTTTTTAAACTCACCCAGTCTGCCGTTACCACCACAGCCACACCCAATGGGCCACACCCACCCAATGGGCCACACCCACCCCGCACCTGACGATGCATAAGTGGGTTTTGGGTTGCAGTTTGGGCACTCAGTCTCCAAAAGGTTCGCCATCACTGGTTTATGGAGATCTAAAAGCAGTGGCTCTGCTGCTTAGAATTCAACTCAGATATACCAAGCATTATTTCTACATATGTTAATGGTACATTTAAGAGAATCACATTACATTAAAAAGAAATGGTCCCTTTGAAAGAATTTGGTTCCAGAACAGAAAAAAATATGACATATGAACCACTTATTGATGTGACAAAGATATTTTCCCCTCCACTTCACATAAAACTCAAGACTGAAAAAAATTGTGAAAATGATGAACAAGGAAAGTGAAGATTTTTGTTATTTGAGGTACATAAGATAACTGATGCCAAGATTAAGGAAGGAATTTTTGTCAGTCCACAGATCAGATATGTCATCAATGACAAGCAGTTTGAAGATCTGTTAATGGGGCCAGAGAAAATTGCCTGGAAAACATTCAAGTATGTTGTTAAGAATTTTCTTAGCAACTGTAGAATACCTGACTATGTTTGGCTAGTTGGAAATCTTCTCACAGCATATAAGACTATGAAGTCCAGCATATCACTAGAGATTCATTTTCTGCATTCACACTTGAGACTTCTTTCCCAAAAATCTAGGTGCAGTAGATTAAATACATTATAGTTATTAAAAGTTATTTTTTTTATTTCTCAAGCTTCCTACATGGTACATTTATTTTGAAATTATATGTCTTCAGATTGAAGGGATTTATCATAATCGTCAAAAAAATTTCAGGAAGCAAAATCTTTCAAAAAGTTGTCCAGTGTTACTGGTCCGAATTTAATGATAGACAAGAGAAGGAACCTATTGTCTTTCTCCAGAAAGTAAACTGCAGAAGCATTCCCCAGACTCTAAACAAACTTTGAAAGGAACAAGCACACAGAATCTGCTGGGATTTTCTTTTGTATAACATGTATATCAGAGGTTATGCAGGCAGATTAGTATCGGAAATAAAAAGCATTTCAGCCTATTTTGGATGTACATAATCCAAAAGAAGTAAAAGTATCTGCTACCCCAACTCTACTGAAATGAGTCTTCTGAGATGAAACGATAGTATGCCTCAAACAGACATAAAATACATAAGTATAATTATCTTTATGCTTGTCTTCTCTAGAATATTTTGTAATAGCTACTAAAGCAGACCAGCAGACCAGAAGTTAAAATCAGGCTACCAGTGAATCAGTTGGGGCTCTTTATGACTCCCAGTTTCTTTTTACAGATCAGCAATAAACTTCTATACTGCCACCGTTGCCCACCATTGTGGGAAAATGTACATTGGAGATATGGGCATATGCATATGAGACAATGGAAATACTGTTTTTCATTTGTTTTTCTTGCACATGTCTTTATTTAAGTATGGAACTCAAATGAAAATTTAGAGGAAAGGGATTTTTCTATGTATATCAATATGATCATATCCAATCAATTTAACTTGCTACCCACTCTACTTTTTATACCCTTTTATTTAATCCTACATTTTTCCCCAGTATTGCCCTGACATGTTATTTAGAAACAAAGTCCTCCATCCCTAAAAAAGTTGCACACCACTGTCCTAAACTCACTAGTTCCCATCCTAAATATTGATATTGGAGGACCTGAGTGGTCAGCATATGTTATACAGTGATATGGTCCTTTCGTTTTTCTGCACAAATGTGATAATATACTGTTAGATTTTTTTTAGATTTCATTAAAAAAATGAACAAATTCAGTTCTATGTAATTGTTCATATCAGTTTTTTTCACAGGTAGTTATAGACAAATAATGTCATATAATCTCCTGAATTAAAAAACATACATCAAATATCTTTATCAATGTTTATTTTCCTGCGATAAATTTACAAATATAAAATAATATTCCCCATAAAATATACTGTAGACTACTATCTGTGCAGATCCTTCTTTGACAGAGTTCAATTTCCTTTTAGAGATCTGCCTACCTAAGAAAGAATTTATAATTTTAACATAGTTCATTTTATAGTCTTTTCTTCTTCTGATATGGCACTACTGGATATTAGAATCAAAGCTAAAGTACCATATATAGATTAGCTTTTTCTTCCCAGGATACTTTCCATTTTATTGGAATATACCCAAATGCTTTGCCTGTACAGAATATCTGTTTTACTCACTGATATTTACATCAAATAGTGCAATTGCTGTTGATTCTATCATACTAACCATGCAAAATCAGAAGTCTTTTTTTCACAGAACTTGCCCACAACTGACCCATATGCTTTTCATACTGGTATTTTTACCTATCATAGTAATTGATGAGCAGTAGCTCCAATAGAGACACAAAGATTGAGAAGTAATGATATCTTGATGTTTTATTTTGGTCTCAAGGAGAGTATTTAAAGGGGGTTCTATAAAAATAATTATGCAGATGAAGAACATAGAAATATAACTTTCAAGATGATCACACAACAGCAATTTGCAGTTCAAATCTGCCACTTTTTCCATACAGAGACCTGCCTTTGAGCAACATGCTGAAAGGGAACAGTTAATTACTCATCAGTGGTTTGCTCATTAAATAATCCAAGGAGAAAAAAGAGGGAAGTTCAAAGAGGCCAACAATGTACATTACAGAAGCATGCAAAAAGGATCCTAATCCATTATGCAATTAGGACTGAAAATCTATTTACCCAAACCTTTCATTAATCAGCAAGCAGCCAGAATTTAAGGAAGAAATACAGATTCTCACTATTTCGTTGCATACCTATTCTAAATTATAAAAATTTGGTAATTATGGGATGTCACAGAATTACAAAGAAAAATTAATCAGTCTTCAAAATCTAAAATAGAGATATCTTTGTTATTAATTTTAGTTATACCCTTCTACTTATTTATTAGCATAAAATTGTAACTGTTCTCTATTTTAATAGTTAAACCTATTTCATTATATTCAGTTGAATTTATTTGTCTTGGTTATTTTATATGAAATACACTATCTTGAAAACTTAATACAAAACTCCTGCTACTTATTGGAGGAAATGTATAAGCAATTTTGAAACCTCAGTGGAATTTTTAAGATCCAAATTAATGAGTTTCCATTAGGAAAATAAACCAATAATGTGCTAGGAGAGCAAATTAACTTCATATTTAGGCCACATTTGAATGTGTCCTAATATAAAAATTCTGAAAACTATAAGGAGTCCATAGTACTTCCTCAGCATCAGGCATTTTGCCCAAATGCACCAGATCTTTCCTTTAGATTAAAAAAAATGTGCTGGTATTACAGTTTGTTGCTGGGATTGAAAAGAAGCCATTTTCAAAAGAGTTTTAATATCTCGTTCCAGATACACACATACTTTGTATGAACATGTAGAACATGCAGCTGCATTGGTAGAGGTTTTTTAAAAGGCAATTTTACACTTCATTTTCAAAATAGTACACCACCCCCAAATAAGTTATTATGTTTCAGCTTTTTCCACTATTCATCTTTCACATATTTTTGCATTACTCTGGTGTAGCATTCCTCTATGCTGCACTATTACATACTGGAAAAACTAGGCTAGGCAGGGCAAGGCAGGGACATTTGGGTACAACAAAATGGTTTCTAAAGCAACTGACATGTCTTCTAAAGCTCACCCAGCATGTATATAAAACTATTTCCCCTTTTGTACTTTCTAAACAACAAAACAATTCTCAAGACTGAGACCTTGAGGTTAAATGTAAGATTGGATCACTGGAGTTTTCTGAGTAAATGCTGAATAAATTGTTTATTTTTCTCTGTCTCTTTCCCGCATTTGACTTGGCTTTTCTTCTTCTAAACTTCATTCCATCAGTTGCTGAAGATTACTAGAACAAAGAAAATCAAGGTCCCTATAAGGCACTGTGTCAAACTCGCCATGTCACATGTTGTGTCGCAATGTATTACGACTCTTTTTGCCTTGTCGGCAATGGGGTGGGCATGGCTCCAGTATGATGAAACCGGCCCACGGGCCGGCAGTTTGACACCCCTGCTAGAATGATAAGACTAATTCATTGATAGCTTCTTGTCCTCATGATTTCATTTATTGGATTCAAACAGATATCAGCTGAAAATCTGAGATAGCTGTTGCTATCTCATTATTCCAAAATCAGTAGTATTGTAGTTTACAGGACTGTCTGATGCAAAGCCCCACATGTATTAAAAAGCACAGAAGGAATGCCTTATCTATAGATGGAAAATCCATAGGTATCAGGCAGACAATAAAAGCTTTATTAAAAAATCTCCATGCAGCAACAGTTTGCTTGCTTTGCAAGGAGAAGTAATGCTTGTATCCAATTTTTTTCTGCAACAGAAATCTCAGGAGATACCTCTGAATAATAGGAAAAACAAATGTTTTTTAACTACACATGACCCACCAAGTTCCAGGCTTCATTGGCAAAAATTACATCAGTCAATACTCTTCCCACAACTTTTTTCTCATTACAAACCAGTCAAGAAGTCAGCATCAACTCAGTAACAATGCAATCCTTGGTCAGCAGGAACTGGTCATTTTTTGTTCTGAAAAAATCATGCAAATCATAAACTGGTTAGCTTAAACAATGTAGCAAGCAACTGTAGGAAATAGAACTAGCGGCTAAATAAAGCCGTATATCCTGGTATATTACAAGCAGTTTACACTGCCAAAAAAAAATGACAAGCATTTGGCATTGAGAAACTCATTATTACCTTTTATCCTGGAGTAGGTCTGTTGATATGTAAGAGCTCTTTTATAAACAGTGTTCCTTGAAGATAAATAGTTTGGAAACTCTCACATTAAAATATAAAGGGTCACCCAGCAAATTGCAGTATTTCATTCTAGCCCTTCTGTATTGCATTACTGTTGTTTACCCCACCTTTCACCCAAATATCATTGGAATTTTGTCAACTTTTAAACTCATCATTCCCAATTCTCATTTTTTTTTGTATAAAAAAAATAGTCCTGGGAAATTCCTCTTGAGGAGGAATTTCTTTAGATTTTACTTTCACTGCTGATTTTAAATAAAGCTGGAAGGACAGGGGGCAAAGAACATAAATAGCTGGTTTATCAAATGTATACATTTATGCATTTTATTTCAGTTGCCTGGTAACAAAGAAATTATTTTGGAAACCAAGAGGTATATAATTTGATAAGTGAATTAACTGGCTGCTTTCTTGGTTGAAGCTTTAGGTGGCTAATATGGAAAGTATAAACCAGGTTAACTCATCTACTGTCAAAGTCTATGACTAAACATTTGGGGGGATCTTTTTTACTAAAACATTTTATTTTATAAAGAGGAAGGTTAGGTTTTTTTTAAAAAAAAAAAAAAAACCACCTTCTTTCTTGGATTTTACAAATTCTGTTCACTGAAAGTAAAGACCAGACAGAAAGATCAAGTAAGTCTTTTGAGTGGGAGACCATTCTTAAGATAATATTTTTGTTTATAATCTTAAACCAGGTCTTTTTTCAAAGTTTTCTCCCAACATTCTCTATAACTTTACTCTCATTATTTATTTTCACCCCCAATGTTATAGATGTGAACAATATCTGCTAAGGATTTTAATAGCAGGAAATGATTGATCCAATAATACAGCTGAATAGCATTAAATAAAGTTCTTTAGGGCCAGTTGTTTTTTTTATCAAAAGTTGGACAAAACATTTGAGAAAAATGAGTATGAAACAAGACACTTTAAAAAGATAAATAGTGGTTTTAAAACTCAAGGTATTTTTTATGTTAAATGCAAAAGTTTAAATATATAGTTGTGAAAATAAGCTGAGAACCATTATTAGTAAGGTTAACTTCATTACTGTATCTTCTTATTTTATTTATCTTGCTTTCTAATATAATCCCACAGCAGGGGCTTGGGATAAGTAGCTCAGCCTAAAGACCATATACATATTATAATGACATCTGGATTCTTTTATTTGAAAAAAAAGGAGAGAGAAAGACAGAAGCAGTGAGCAAAATATTACCAGAAGCAATACCCTTTTTCAAAATGGAGCTATTTCAAATTCTATGTTGCCTAGATACTCTCATAGGCCCAGTATTTATTAATAATTCATCAAAATATTAGAGTAATTACCATATTTTGCAATATCACAACAACACACTTCAGCAAAACCTTCTACAAATCTCCTTGAGAGCTCCATTAATAAATAAAATGCAATTCACCATATTAAATTTGTTGTTTAAAGGCTAAATATTTCATCATAGCTAATTTATTTTAAATAATCAGCCAGATCTCCCCCTGGATCCCCTGCCCAGCATTTCTCCTACTTTTGAAATGAAATTACGTGTCAAAGATTACAGTGGAAATGGATTCAGATTATAACATTAGCACAGAGACTTTTACACCAAAGTATTCTAGGGATTGTCCAGAAATCCATTTAGCTATTTGGAGCCTTTAAATGTGTGGTTATTAACATGTGGGCAATGTTCTTTTGAAATCCAGATATATAAAAACACTACTGTATATGAAAATATGGTTTGGTTTGGTATAATTATGATTTATTCAGTTAGATTCCCTGACTTCTTTTAATGAAAATAAGGACAACATGCATCTGCAAACCAGTTCCACTTCAGAACACTTCATTACTACTTTAAATCCTCTATCTTTGTTTCTATTTTGAAGGCTATTTTGGTGTAGATATAACCTTATTTTTCTAACAGGTCAATAATAAAACAAATAGCAGACTGTAACATACAATAATTGTTTATTGCCTATGAAATAATATATACACTGATTTTTTTTTTAATCTTGAAATCCCACTTTAATACTACCTTTCAGTTTGAAACTTGTTTTGAGGTAAATATAAAGATACTAAAGTATTTACAACAATATAGTTTACCTTCTCTCAAATATATTTTGAGAGCATAATTGGCCCAAGCTCATCAATGAAATCCTGAGTAAGAATTTGAGCCCAAATCACCTTGGTCCAAGTCTATCTATTTTATTCCAGTTGCTTCCAAATTATAACCCGTAAATCACAGAGAGAAAATATACAATTTAGGCAGTCGTGGGATTCAAATAATTTAACAACAAGTTCTCTCTGAAACCACAGAACCCTTTAAGAGGCACACGCATAAAAACTAAACTAGGGTGGGGGGACCTGCCCCACATGCCCCACACCTGCTTACTTCAGGGCCCCCACATCCAGGCCACTCCCCACTCAGTGACCTCCCCCTGCTGATTCAATTACCTGGCTGCCTGCCCACCTCTTCCCTTCACTCTGCTCCCGAGCCGGACTGCCATGCTATGGAGGATGGACCTTACCCAGTCCCTCTCCATCATTTTGGTGTCAGGGGGGAGTGATGGCAAAAGGTTCTGCTGCTGCTGCACAACAGCCACATCTGCTGCTGGAGGGATTTCTCTGGTCACTGCCGCCACCACTTCACCTCATCTGCTTGGCAGCAGCTGCCTCCTTCTCTTCTGCCAACTCTCCTATGGTTTATGCCATGACCAGCTGGCTTCTGCCAGCCCTGGTATCCCTTTGCCAGCCCTCCATCGCCACCACCATGCACCTACTTGCACAAAGCAGCAGCTCATGTGGGCTACCTTCTTCCTAGCCAAGAAAGAGAGAAAGTGAAAAAGGCGGCTTACGGAAGCTTCCTTCCCCTCCCCAGAGCTGGGGAGGAAGGCCAGCCTTTCCTTCCCTGATGGGTCTGCAAAGCCCTTGAGGAATGGATCTGTTTCCTGCAGGTTTAGTCTTGGCACTCACTTCAGACGGCAAACAGAAGAACTTTGCTCTTTTTTTCCCTACCCCTTTGCTTTTCTGCCTTAAAATCCAGGGCAGACACTCAGCTTCTTACAAAAATCATATCGGTAGCTACCGTATCCTCAGCTGATCAGGAAGAAAATATGCCTGCTGTTAATTTTAAGGCAGAAAAGCGAAGGGGGACAATTTCAAAGGGTCTTCTTGAGAAAAAGAGCAAAGCTTTTCTGTTTGCTGTCCAAAGCAGGTGCTAAAGCCAACCCAAGGGAAATGGATCCTTTTCTCAAGGGCTTTGCAGAACCATCAGGGAAGGGGAGCCTGGCCTTCCTCACCCAGCTCCAGCTGCCATAGTTTTCCCGGAGCTTAGCATCCTTCCATACGAAGCGTCCTTCCTTTCCTCCCTTCTGTCAGGATGAAAGTAGCAGAAAACAGGGCTGCCATTTCCAGAATAGAGAAGGGAGATGCGGTCGATGCAGGGCAGCAAGAAAGTGCTCGCAAGAAAGTGCGGTGGCAGCAACGGAGGGCTGGTGGAGGAATACCAGGGCTGGCGGAGCGGAAGCGGCAGGGGAGGCTTGTGCAGATTTATCATAACCAGTTTGCCGAACTCAACGAAAAATTAAGTATCGGTTCTGCCGAACCAGTGTGAATCGGCTGAATCCTACCATTGAATTTAGGCCAGTATTTTTGCCAAACCTGTATCTATGTTCAAGTTAATTGCAAAATAACCCTCAAGAGATCAAACTATTTGAAACTGTACCATTTCTTCTCTGTCCCACCCCCACCAACCCATCTTTACAGTATATGATATCTCACAAAACAGGGTTCTGAACCTTAACAATATAAATATTTAAATTGTTATCAGTTGGGCAAGCTGTTAAATCATAATTTGAGCCCCACTTTTATTATAGTGTTTGCCAGGACACATAGTAGAAACATTTGTTCAATAGAGATTTTGCACATAAAATTGCAAAAATCATCATGGAAGAAAGAAATGAAATATCTTTCATTGGTCCTCTGAGAAGAACTATAATCTCATCCCATCATTGCTGAGTATGGATGAAAGGTAGACAGATTTAGGAAAAACTACAAAATTGGCTTCCTATGTGTTTTGGGTAACTTAACAGAAAATTAATGCTAGCTGTCAAATATAGTATTTTTGTCATCAAAGCCATGACTTTACATGGATCTTATATAATAGAGAGAAATGTTTTTGTGTCAATTTGTTTCGAAAATATAAATAGACATTTCTTATCTATCCCCATGATTTCCACACCATCACCCCCAATTAGAGTATATGTTTTAATTGTCTTTTTAATTAAGGTAAAACAAGTGATATATATATACATCAAATTTTACTGATGATATGATCAGGTGCAATCTTGAAGATATATCAAGTTTTGTATATATACAATATAATATATGCATAGCTTATACATGGTGTAGTACTGTATATAAATATCAAAGCTTCTGTGAATCATACAATTGGCAATACAAATTGCTCTTAGAGACCAGAATTTTAAGTGCTACATATCCAGAGTAGTTCCCTCTTCATAGTTGCATTTTAATACTGAAATTTTCACCTGAAAAGTATAGAGGGAATCTTAATACAACATTACGTTATATGAGCTGTAGGGTTTACTGTAGGGTTCTTTAATACCTTGATAAAAATAGCCAATATCTTGACCCAAAGCAATAAGAGGAATGAATTCATTATTTCTAAAATTCTTCAATTTAACATGCTAAAAAAAAGTGAATTGGGAACTGTCTTGCTTACTGGGCAAACCCATCAAACAGTTTTTGAAAAAATGGTTTTACTGATGCATAAAACTATTTTCAGAAGTTTTAGTTTGACAATATTTGAAAACTTAAACAATTATGTTCTAAACTATAAAGCTTACTAACAGTTTTGAAACAGTTATTGCTCATCTGGAGCTGATTTACTTCTTCAATAAACATGTTACTTCATTATTGGTTTTGCTGTCACTTTAGGGTTTTCAAAGGCTACATTGTCCTCAGTGTCCAACTGAAACAAACTACAGGTAACATAAGCACCTATTTGCCCACTTCTTCCTCAAACTGAAAAAGAGGTGTGGGCCCATGATTGAGGGAACTCTGTAGGATTGCCACCAGTCATCATATCCAAAAGGACAGATATGCTTAAATGCTAAAAGGAAAACACAGTAAGTCTTTCTGTGGGATAGGGAGTAGGCTGCACAGTAACAAATTTATCTTGCCAGCACTATCAACAGATATACAACTTCAGTTGCTGCAGGCACAAAAGATGCACCTTACGATCCCACCCTAACTAAAACAAAAAATTCTGCCAGCTCAATAAAAGCCCAGACCTATCTGAATCCTATTCACCATTAAGCACTGACATGAAGTTTTACATTTCCTCAAAGAGAAGGTGATAGGCTTAGGTTAAACTTAATAAAACAGTCCTAATTTGGTCCTAATTTGACCAAAAGAAGAAACAGAGAAGCATACAGAGGTGCTTTGCTGAATCTAACAGAATAGATCTCCTTCAGGAATATATTCAGTTAAATTCGTAATCCAATGGAAATCTAACTGAATAGATTTCTCTCAGAAACAGTTTTCTGCAGCTAAAGCCTTCCTGAAGAATGATAGAAATATTTAGTGTAGAAAAGAATTTGGGGTTCATACTGAATCAGAATTATCTAGAGGGCATTACTAAGTCTTCATGAATGTTTTTGCACAGAATTAAGTAAAAATATCCTTCACTGGGATATTTTCTGTAGAATCACCACTAATTTTGTCTCCAGCCAATCAGATGACAAAGATGTTAAGGTAGAATGGATGTGATAAATTATTTGATCATTTTTCATTCACACAAAAATGTATAGCGTGTATATATTATAGTAATCTGAACTAGTTTAATTTCTATTGCAAAGCGTTTTAATAACAAATTATTCCTATGTTGTATTTTTGTTTGCATGTTTGGGGGAGGATTCTATATGTCAATATTATATTCACATTTTCATTCTTCCTGATTGCATTATCTGATATTATGCAAAGAAATACAACAGATGCTTTATGCATATTAGTTAATGATTCCTGCACAAAGCCAAAGCAATAAATATTCTTGAAAGGAATAACTGATTGTGATATACTTTTTATTTTTTTTAAAAAAGAAGTAAAGATATAAAATTCTGATTTCACATTAGGCATTTTATAAGCAGAGAAGGAACACTCTTAAAGTCTAATTGCCTAGCAAGCCTTGTACTGCTTCATATGAGAAGAAGAAATTCTGTCAATTTCTATGCAGAGTTACATCAGACAGTAGTATTTAGGTAGCTGGAAGCAAAACTATATGTTTGCTTTAGACAAAAAAAAATGCAGTCAGGTAGAGGCAGAAGAATCTGTGAAACAAAAGGGTAGCATAAGTCAACAGCTAAGTAGTTATCAATAATAGGTATGATCCTTCCCTCACTGTGAGGGGACTTAGTGACTTGATTAATAAATAATCATCCCTCTATAGAAAGTGGTAGAGATAGGGAAAGGAAGATGTGCTCTTCTTATATGATGCAGAAAAGGTAGGCAATGGTGTGCTGCTTCACCAGTGTCTTGCTTTTGAGCCACCAAGATAACCTGCTTGTCAGCTGCAAACCCAAAAATTTGATACTACACAGAGGAATATGGCTGTGCCTGCCTTTTCTGAAATTGACAATGATCTCTTTTGTTTTACCTATATTTAAAACCAGCCTTTTTAATTACACCATCAGACCTTCTACCTCCTCCCAGTAATTGCCCTCATTATCATCCTGAATAAGGCCCACCACTGTTGTATTATCTGCATACTTCACAATATGGTTGGTAGCAAACCTTGCACAATAGTCATGAGTCAACAAGGTGAACAATAGCAGACTTAGGACACAGCCCTGAGGAGAACCTGTGCTTAAGAACATGGTATTAGAAATATTAGTCCCAACTCTCACATACTGGGGCCTAACAGTGAGAAAATCAAGAGCCCAGTTGCACAAAGGAGTATTGAGTCCAGTTTATCTACTAAATGCAAATGGGAGTTCAACTTAGTACTCAACAGGAAGACTGTTGTTATTTGTTGTTTATCAGAGGGATGTGGAAGAATGTGGAACTATTTCCTGATCTTCAAGGAATGTGCCATGTTTATTCTCCTCTACATAGACAGCAAAAATATATTTACTACAAATGCCAATGGACTGTCATCCTGGAAAAGAAGGTGATGGGGTTCAACCCCCATTAGATGGACTGGTCCAGAAATAACTCCATAGGAAGGTGAAAACTGGTTGGGTTCCTCCTCCTCCTTGTTCAGTGAATTAAGGAACCACTTGTGAACGTTATTTCACTGTTCTGGACTTTAAAATTATTCAGTTCCTGGTCCCTGGACAATGTCTCCTGCATATCTCTGTCAAGGTCATCTTCTTTCCTCTCTATGTAGGGCTAAAGGCAAAACTGTCCACCACCACTACACTTAACAGAGAAGACAGAACATTCTTGAATTGGCCACCTGCAAAAGGAACATAGCATCAAGAAGCTTCCCATAAAATTAAAGAATTCAAATGGAATTAATGGACAGAGAAAGAGAACTCATCTATTGCTTATGAGTTCACTTTTATAAAATTGATTGCATTCAAATTAAAAAACTTTTTTTAGGCAAAATCTAAATAAAAAAAGCATTTATGTGAGTAGAAAAACAATGTTTTTTCTACTTTGTTGATATACTAGTATATCCAGAAGGATTAGCCAAAATCTTTATTTGGTCTTCATGTAATAACAAAAGAGCTCATCAATATAGCAAAAACTGTGGGATTAAAAATAAATAGTAGTGCTGTTTTTAAACCTGCTTGAGGAAGAATTATGGCATTCATTTAGTAAGGTTTTTTTTTTTTCAAATACAAGCCAATGAAGTTTTTTATTTATGTCTTAGTGTTCATATTCCTTCAGTGATATTTAGAAGGCTGTTATTGAAGAAGTGTGAACATATACAATATGTCTTATTTAAAGGTCATGAGAATCTAGAAAGCAGGCTTTTTCAAGTGAAGCTTGGCTCTACGACACATGATGACTGTACATTCTGATAAGAACATTGAAATGATCTTTTATTGTTGCCTTCTTGAATTTTTAAAATTTCCAGTCTAGTTAGTTTTTCCTGCTGATATCTGGCTTATTGTTACTGTGAATGGGCCTAATTTGCTCTAAATAACAGTATCACATAACCTAACTCCTGCATTACTCCTTTGGTGGTGGCAGCTTTCAAAACTTAATGCCAAAGCAACAGGGAAAAAAAGGAAGATTTTCTGTTTTCAGATAAATCGTGCTAGTTTAGTACACAATGTGTATATAAGATGTAATGAATAACTACAGTGGAGGTAAAGCTTAGATTTATATACCACTCTCTAGTGCTTTACAGCACTCTCTGAGTAGTTTACAAAGTCAGCATATTGCCCCCAACAATTTGAGTCCTCATTTTACCAATCTCAGAAGGATGGAAGGCTGAGTGTCAGTGCTACCATTCTGCTCTGCCTCATCTATACCAATACATGGAGGGAGAAAGACCAGAAATAAAAACTACACTGAATGCCTGGCAGAGACATTGGCTCCAAGGTCACAAGCATGGGAATGGAATGCAGAGAATCATGGAGTCTGCCAGGAATCAGAAATGTTATCTAAACAATTTGTTTGAATCCCACTGGACACTAAACAGATAACAGGGAGAGGGGGCCTGGAAAAGGGAAAAGTAACTGGGCCAAATTTGCATGCAAACCTCAGATCTGGTTTTTACCTACCTTGTAACCACTTGTATTTAGTAAAGTTATACCTCTCACTACAAATGCAGTCAAAGGCTCTTCTTTTCTAAATGACCAAGTTTGGACAGACCTGACACTGGGTCAACCTTGAGCCCTGTCAGAATGTGAGCAGAGTTAGCCTGCAATACTGCATTCTAACAGTATTCTAATGTTGCTGATGACAACCATTGTCTAGGCTATGGAACTTCCTACCTGTGCAATAGATCTTACATCCCCAATATTATTATTGAGTAAATTGTTCAAATGATACCACCCACACTGTTCATCTATGTAACGAAGTTTTGCTACTAATTTCTACTATTGTTTATAGACTTGTTTTAAAAACTCCCTTACTTTATTTTTGTAAAAATTGACATTTTGATATTAATAATTATTATTTTATTGTCAGTGGGTTGGAGTTTAATCTGTAACTTTATAATGCAGATTTATGCCAATTTAGCCTACATACTTTTATGCTCACTCTACAACAGCAAATGGATCCTCCACAACCCAACTGTTGTGAAATTTATTTAGGACATAGTTTCTATTCTGTACTCGAAAATGATTTGATCAAACACATTGCTATTCCTGATCTAGGCTTTGTTCAGACAGCAAAACTGAATCTGAATACAAAGAAAGGAGTGTCGATAAAAATTTATGTATCCCAAATTCAGGCTTCTAAGCTTCCATCAGTTTGACATTATTCCTTTAACTATAGCACAGCTGCTTTGCCAAGCCATTTCTCTCCTACCTTCAGTCTGTGACAGGATAAATGACTTCAGCAATATTTGAAAGTGCTAATACTTCTGATAAGAATTTGTGAGTTCTGGCAGTTGGGGATGACCTGTTCAACTCTATTGACCTAAATAAGGAAAGTGAAAAGTGAAAGTCCCAACAACTGCTGATTCCCAGGTCCCCTCCCCAGAATTTTATGCATGTCTCAAATTCAGCTAGATTCCAGTAGGCAGTACTATTGACAACACAGAACTAACTTTTCTTCCATCTCCTCATGTATCTTTTGGTTAGTAAGTGCTGAAGGTGCTAAAGCACTGTAGCAAGATGTTATCAGAGGAAGAAAAAAAAAGGAATCAGAATCATTCATCAGGAGCAAAATCTGAGCCTGGCCAGCTTACCTATTGTAAAAGATACCATTTTCTGATCCTTGTGAGAATTGGAGTAATTAGATGTTCAAGGAAAATGTATCTATGAAGGCTTTCATACAGGAAGACAGTATAGTTTGAATAACTAACAAATCCAGAGCAAATTCTAGCATACTTATGGCTGATACGTTTGGGCTAAATTTCTCCCTTTGTAAAATGGGCCCTGTCTTTTGATTAGCCTTGCTTCCACCAGATTCACAACAAAATATACAGTAGTAGAGGGAAATAATGCAGGGAAGTTGAGAAAAGTATAAAAAAACATACTGAAGCCTATGTGATGGTCTACCAAACCAAAACCTTCTACCATGAGGCAGACATTTTGTTTTCATTCGTATATTATGCTTATTCTTTTAAAAAACTTTGCAGGCAACCAAAGGCTGAAATGGGAGAGGTGACAAGGTTCTGCCCCCCCAAAGGCTATAACTTCTAAGATTGACAGTTTTTCAGTGCTCAGAAAGAAATGCAATATTTCAATGTGTTAAACATAACTCTAAGTTAAAAAGCCTGTGGATTATTTTTCACCCCAAATGCTGACTGGTTTTTGGAGATTGGCACTGCTATATAGCAACACAACTGCAGGGTCATTAAAATAAGATTGCCCACACATCCCTACTCTACAGAATCAAAAATGAAGCTGTGTTCACAAATACACCAATCCAGAACTATTTAACTATTTAACTCGTTTTTTGCATCTGTCTTTACACAAAGGGAAAAAAACAGACCAACCTATCAAAAATAGTGCCATAAAAAAACAATAGAAACACAAGTTAAGATAGGCAAGAAAATGGTAAGTGAGCACCTGTCCAGCCTAGATGAGTTCAAATCGCCAGGACCAGATGGATTACACCCCAGAGTTCTCAAGGAACTGGCAGATGTGATATCGGAACCACTGAACTATATTTTTCAAAGACCCTGGAACACAGAGGCCTGGAAAAGAGATGATGTAGTTCCCATCCTCAAAAAAGGAAAAAAAATGGATCCAGGAAATTATAGACCTATCAGCCTGACCTCAATACCTGGGAAGATCGTGGAAAAGATAATCAAACAATGAATCAACGAACACCTAGAGGCAAACAAAGTCATTACTAAAAGCCAACATGGGTTTGTCAAAAATAGATCATGCCAGACAAATCTTATTGCATTCTTTGACCAAGTGACAAAATTATTGGATCAGAGGAATGCTGTGGACATAATTTACTTGGACTTCAGTAAGGCATTTGATAAAGTAGATCACAACCTACCACTTGACAAGATAGAAAAATGTGGGGTAGACAGAATCACCACCAGATGGATCCGTAGCTGGCTGACCAGCCATATTCAGCGAGTGGTCCTCAATGGAACTGCATCTATATGGAGGGACGTGTGTAGTGGGGTGCCCCAGGGCTCTGTTCTGGGCCCAGTGCTCTTCAACATCATCATCAATGATTTGGACAAGGGGATAGATGGGGAACTCATCAAATTTGCGGATGATACAAAGCTGGCAGGAATAGCCAACACTCCAGAAGACAGGCTTAAGATACAGGAGGACCTGGACAGACTTGAACACTGGGCGCTATCTAACAAAATGAAATTCAATGGTGAAAAAAGTAAGGTTCCACATTTAGGCAAGAAAAACCAAATGTACAGGTATAGTATAGGGGGTACTTTGCTCAATATTAGTAACTGTGAGAGGGATGTCAGAGTCCTAGTGGACAATTACTTAAATATGAGCCAGCAGTGTGCTGCAGCTGCCAAAAAAGCCAACACAGTGCTGTGCTGTATTAACATAGGGATAGAATCAAGATCATGTGAAGTATTAATACCACTCTTCAATGCCTTGGTAAGGCCACACTTGGAATACTGCATCCAGTTTTGGTCACCACGATGTAAAAAAGATGTTGAGACTCTAGAAAGAGTACAGAGAAGAGCAACAAAGATGATTAGGGGACTGGAGGCTAAAGCATATAAGGAACGGCTGCTGGAATTGGGTATGTCTAGTTTAATGAAGAGAAGGACGAGGGGGACATGATAGCAGTGTTCCAATATCTCAGGGGCTGCCCCAAAGAAGAGGGAGTCAAGCTATTCTCCAAAGCACCTGAAGGCAGGACAAGAAGCAACGGATGGAAACTAATCAAGGAGAGAAGCAACCTAGAACTAAGGAGAAACTTCCTGACAGTGATAACAATTAATCAGTGGAACAGCCTGCCTCCAGAAGCAGTAAATGCTCCAACACTGGAAGTTTTTAAGAAGAGACTGGACAGCCATTTGTCCGAAATGGTGTAGGGTTTCCTGCCTGAGCAGGGGGTTGGACTAGATGACCTCCAAGGTCCCTTCCAACTTTACTACTATTACTAACATGGTTTATTGCTTACCAGATGCGGAATCACAAAATAGCCACCGGCATTTTAGCCGAGCCCAGACAGAAGAGTTTGTTAGCATTCTGTGCAGAGACTGGTTCCTCTAGGTCCCTCAAGTGGGTTCTCTAGGTGCTGCCCCATAATCTCTACTGTTAGATCTTTCCAAAATTTGTGCGGAAGTGGATCAGTCTGTAGGCTCCCACCATCTCTCAGGAACATACAGTATTCTCCCATTGTGCTTTATTCTGTAGGAAGAAAAGAAACAATCCTCCTGTTTCATGGACTTTTGGCTGAAAGAAGAAAAAAGTTATACAGTATGATGATTTATGAGTTGGAAGATTTTAAAAAAAGATGTGGATTAAGTGAGGGGCTGAAGGAAATTGTATAATATCTAAAAGGGAGGAAGAATGACAGAATTGCAATTATCTATTGAAGAGGAGGAATTCATTATATTTCATAACTTTAATATCTTTCTTTTTCTCTTTTCTTGTACTTTTTTCTTTCTTTTTCTTTGATTTCTCTTTAACCAAAATTCTTAAGAATTATACATTAAAAAAGAGAAAATTCCTCTGATTTCATTCTATCTTTCTTTTTATAGCATCAGAATTACAAGGGTTGTTAAGCTACTTTTCTGGAAGAATGATACATCAGTATAATAAGATACAGTTGATTATTATATATATTAAGAGTTAAGCAACCAGTTTAGCCTGAAAAGGAAATGGGAGAAGGAAAAAATGAAGTCAGGATTCCTAAAAACAGCAAGGATCTCACAGATACATACAGAAGGAATAAAATAGGAATAAGCATGCACAAAATAACTGTACTAAATCATCATTATTGTCGTCATCTAGTTCCACATGGCTCTTTCTTCTGATTCACCAATGCTAATCCAGGATAGGGGTGACTGGCATATAGCTAGCTAAAGCTAACCAAAAAATCTTTCCTTCTCCATGATGGAAGTTAAAGGAAAAAGACCAAAAATGACCAGATACCTCCCCCTTTAAAAACTCACCTGATACAATGAGAAAAATTTCCTGTAGTTGATTGGCTGTTTCAAGTTTTACTTTGGGGGGTTGTTCAATTTTGCCTCCTGTTCAGATTGATTGATTGATTAACAGTCTTAACATCTGTACCTCTAGAAATGTTTTTCACCCTTTTCTGTAGATGCTAAGGGCAATGAAGGTAAAGACTGAGGGGAAGGGACAGAGGAATATGGACTGATTTTGTTAGGATTTGCATGAATTTAAATAGGGAACTCAAATACTTTGGCCACCTAATGAGAAGGAAGGACTCCTGGAGAAGGGCCTAATGCTGGGAAAGATTGAGGGCAATAGAAGAAAGGGACGACAGAGAATGAGATGGCTGGATGGAGTCACTGAAGCAGTAGGTGTGAACTTAAATGGACTCCAGAAGATGGTAGAGGATAGGAAGACCTGGAGGAATGTTGTCCATGGGGTCGTGATGGGTCGGACACGACTTCGCAATTAACAACAACAACAAATAGGGAACTGGCAGGGAGAGGAGGCAAACAATGATGGAAAAACAGTGGTGCACATAGGCTGGTGGGGTTCACAGAAGTAACATGAAAGTAAGGCACTAGGAATATTACCCTGTAATATCTGTCTAAAAATTATCTCTGGCAAATCTAGAATAGCCAAGAGACTTGGTTTGGTTTGATTTAATTCACTCAGACCACAACCCATCCGAAGCCACACTATACTGATTTCATTCAAGAAACAAAGCACATTATTCATCTTGTGCACATTTTTAGCTATTCTATTTCATCAGATGCATGAAATACCATCACGCACTACTAATTTGATAAAGAAGGGAAGTGCAATCAAAACAAAATGGAGAGTAATTTCACTAATCAAATATTCCATCTAAGGATGAACCATACATTGATGTAACAATATTGGAGCATTATGGACTATCTCCTCATCAGTTTTAGTCTCCATAGTTTCCAATCTATAAAAGCTTTTCTCTGTGACCTGATCAAGGGGAACTTGACCAAAATCTTTAAAATAATCAGAATTTATGAAAAAATGCTGTAATAATTCATAATGTACAGTATTTGCTTAGAGTCTAGACTGTCAGCCACAGAATATTAAGGCACATACTATTCAAGACTACTACCAAAATAAATTCAATGTTCCTATCCAATGCTGCACAATTTCTAATCAAATTATCTATTCTGATCTCAGATAACATGCTTTCTGTGATCTTCTCAATTGGGGTAGCTGGGCTTGCATGTAAAATAAGTAATTACATTCATCCTAAGATATCTAATTCCGAATCCTACCCACATCCCCAGATGGAAGATGATGTAGGGATAACATCAAAATTCCTGGTGCAAAGATAGAAAGCTGAAAAAGTCTTGATTTATGGCTGAAACTTGAGTTTCAGTAGCTTATAGCAATCAGGATCATCCAACATAACAGAGTGAGACCTTTGTAGAACCAGAGGAAAATATATCACTGTTAAACAAGTAGGCACCTACTTTCTTCTCCCAATGCAAAAAATGTTTAGGCAAGCCAGATTTTTTTTTTTTTAGGAAAATAGTCAAAATAAACATTTGAACATTATTTTTTGGGGGGGGGGGTTGTTTGATTTAAAAACCTCTTTGAGGCTAGCTATCAATAAGTGGATTGGAGAAAAAGAAGTATATTCCTTCACCACAACTATTCTCTTCAAACATTTGAACCATATCTTTGCCCCACTTTGCCAGGAATTTTTTAAAGCATTTGTTCAGACTTTTATGTTCACATCTGAATTGTGTAAAATCATAACAGGTAACATTCATTTAGCCTGTGGAATGAAACTATGATTTAGGCAAAAAAAATTTACTGATATCTTTTACAGACATTACATTTTGATTTGGTCTTTATTCTCCTTCCTCACCTCCAAACAATGTAACATTTAATTAAAAAGTTTAACTTGAGGTTCTCTCCCCTCCCTCCCCTAATCTTCAGAAAGGAAGAATAAAGGCCCATTTGCAGAAATGTACAGAGCAATGTCACCTGGAAATGCTTGTTAGCTGGTTTCCAAACATACCAGAGAAACACAAATGAAAACTAATTGTAGAATGCTTGGCTATAAATCTGGATTCCAGAACAAAGGGACTCTAAGGACATGTGGATAAATTACATGACAAGGTAGCCAAAGTTATCTTCTGATAAAAAAAAAAGAACTATACTTTTTAAGCAACATACTCAACATAACACATCTGGAGATATCCTCTGAAGAGTCTGATTTTATTTTAATTGCTTGAACTGCCCTATATTCCCATTGCACAACTACTTGAAACAAACATCTGCTGGTATATTTTTATGAGACGTCCCATGATTCTTATCAGAAAAATGAGCATTTTACCCTCATTTCCCATACAAATAACAAAGCAAATTTTTAGTACTCATATTCCCAAAGATAGGTCCAGAAATAAGTCTGGTGAGACAGGTTAGAGCAACGTTTTTCCTCTGTTCTCTTTTATTTTTATCTCAGACTCAAGAATGTTTTCTTTTTAATTAAGTGACATTTTTCAGCAAGGATAATTTATTAGGGATTATCAGTCAATGAAGGGTGGCTAAGACAATTGCCCTGATCCATTTCACTTTCTAGAGTCCTATTTTCTCTGTTGTGATTACAACTCGTTTTTTCCACCCGCCCCCCACCACTGGCTCCATCTGGTGGCCAAAAGAACATTTTTGAGAGAGGTCCATACTATTGCTTTGCAGAGCTTGTAAAGTTACCTGAAATTAGGTATACAAATTTGGGTGAAGGGCTACAACGCAGCCTTAGACATGGGCATTACTATCACAAGTATAAATGTAAATTTAAAATAATTATCTTATGCACAGTATGATCTTGTCATAGTGAATGGCAGAAGGCAAATTCCATCTTCATCCAAACCTAGTAAAAGACCACTGAAGTGAGAGCAGATTGGTGCTACTGGACCAGTCCAGTTTTCAAGCACTGAGTTAGAAGCTCCCCATTTTTTCACTGCAAAGCAAACCCATCCACGGATACTATGAGCTTTCATGCATAAACGGAGACATAGCCTTTTCCAAGTAAAAGGCTGACAGGTTCCTTTAAATAACTTCAAGTCAAGGAAAAGAAAGCTTAACTCACTTATCAAAAAATACTGCAGATTTGGCAAATAGATTTATACTTATATACTGAGTCCTTGGCAGCCACTGAATTGTAATTATGCTATAGTCTAATCTAGTTATGGGATTATTGCATACCCAAATCAAACACTGAATTAACTTGCACTCAGGTTTATGTGCATTCTAAGACTGTATAAGTATAGTAAATTGACAGGACAAATTGCTTGATCAAAAGAAAGAGGTTTCACAACTACTGCATTCAGACATTTGTGTTTTTCAGTTCTTCTTTGGAGAATGGGATGAAGTCCATTGTTTGGGTTTAGGATTTTGGTCTGGTCAGTCTGGTCAGCTAAAACAGAAGTTCACTGAGTTGTGTAAATCAAGTTTACACAAAAGCAGACTATCAACGAAGATGTCCTTAGATTTTATATTAGAGATTATCAGTGTTCATCACAATCTCAAAATACCATTGGAGCTGTGTGAAGGATCACAGGGTAACTGTATGAGCATCAAAGAATGATAAAATTCAGACTTTTATTTGACAATGATTTTTCTTACCCAATGTAATTTCACACTTATTTTGGCTCTTAAAAATTACTTCATTCACTATAGTATGGAGAAAGTACAAGGTGCTTTATGGATGTTTAGGTATAGCTCCTAAATTGATTTCTATTACTGAGCTGACTGAAAGAACCATCATTCCTATTTCATCACTAAGACTTGATTTATTTAACTAGGTTATGCAGAATACACTACAATAGTTCACACAATCTGCTAAACCAAAATGAAGCATTTGCTTTGTACTTCAGCACAAAATTTTAAGCAAATTGACATAATCTTCTGTGGCTTTAGTTTCTAATAAATGAAACATCTGTGGGAAAATGGACAAATGTAGCATATCCAATCAGAATTATCTCAACAATCACCTTTGAACAGTAGCTATAAGTGCATTTATCTCCAGTACAATGAAAATTAGTAAGATTTCTTTGCAGTCCAGTAGCATCTATTAACAAATGATACTGTTGGACTGCAAAGATGTTTTATTAATCTTCATTGTACTGGAGATACGTGCATTCATAGCTACTGTTGAGTGTATTTATCCCCATTATAATGAAAAATAAGACTTCTTTGCAGTAGCAGATAAAATCAAGAGACGATTGATAAAGGAAGGATATACTTGTCAATAGTTTCCCTATATACAGTTATCAGAAAAGTTTAAAATGGATAAAAGATGTTATGCTTTTGAACAATGTAAGACTTCATTTGAAAGACAATTATGTACAAATGATGAACAAGATATTGCTAAAATGTATCATTTTGTTGAAATTTGAAACAGAAGAAGAGTAAGTGAAAAAGTATATGATAAAATGGGCTAAAAACTTTAGTTATAATATAAAAATGGATCAATGGGAAAATATGTGGTTGAAAGGATGAAAATTTACATTAAGTTCCAATTCTAAATACAATTTTTATTAAATAATATATTGATGGTATTTGTCACCAGAAAAAATTGTACAAAATGTAGAAAGGCACCTCAAATATATCCTCGAAATATGAACAATATAAAGGGATATTTTACGATGACTGATGGATGTGTAAAAAAAGCAAAGTGATTACATGATTAAATTGACTTTCTTGATTAACATCGATATGTATGGAAAGCCCTTACAGATTTTTTGCATGAAACAGGGAAAAAAAAAACATATATGGTTTGCTTATCAGGAAAAAAATGGTAATAGAAAAAGTGAGCTTTTTTGTAACTTTGTAATTATACTTATATCTGCTAAAAATGACATTGGGAGCTTCTTTCTATTTCTTTTTATCTTTTTTTTTTGCACTTTTGTCTTTTTGTCTTTTTCTTCCTTTTTCTTTCTTTATTCTGTTTTGGTTTGATTACTTCTTCCCTTTAAAACTTTTAATAAAATTTATATGAAAATAATATCCATTAGTAGTTGTTGAAGAGTTTATTATCAGCAAAAAAAAAAAAAATGATTTTAAAACAAGCCTGAAGAGTTTAATACATCTCAGCCAAGTTCCATCCTACAATTATACAAAAATTTCTGAGGATAAACCAGTAAGCAACTGAGTTTGGAAAAAAAGAAAGAAAGAAACAGAGGTAATATGAGACTAAAGAAATCTCCTTTTTTAATTATTTATGATTGTTGGAACAGGTCCAAGCTCTTGATTTTAAGCTCAGATTATTGTATAACCACTTCTCTCCCCAGGAAGAAAGCCTTCAAATAAGGCAATTCAGTGAACTGCCTGCAAGAGAATTTCCAATATTAATATTTCAGCAATATCTATATTTCATAATGTATTTTAAGGCTCTCAATTTTATTTCCCACAGACATTTTTATATTTCATTAAATGTCCATACTCCCTCTAGTGTTAGTCTCTTTGATTCCTGAATCCCTTCTAGGAACTAGTAGAGTTTTCTTATTTTCCAGTCCTTTTGCCAAAAGTTACAAATAACAAAGGAAGGGTGGATGGAGGTCATCAGCCAAACTAATTAAGAGTTAATTTATTTTAAAACAATGAATGTTTCTTTTAGGGTTGGGTGCTTCCTATGAAATTGTGAATTGGATAATACACCTATCATCTGTAAAGAGGATAAAACAATTTTGAGTGGAAACAAGTGCTTCCTAATGAAATATAACTGCTATTAAAAGATGCAGCACCAGAATTATATATTTGTTTCTTTTCTTTATGCATTTCTAGAAGGTAACCATAAAGATCCATAGCATTTGGCACAGTTGAATATTATAAATGTTTAGCATTTCCTCCAATATTATTGGTATAGAAGCAAATACTTTGATTTTGTTTTAAAGAATTGTGAATATAACATTCCAAGCTAAAAATGTTATATGAAAATTATGGATTTTCCTGAGTAGTAGATTATCCAAGTTCATGCATAGGTAGAATACTTACATGGTATAAACATGAATATATTTATGTGAAAAAAGTATGTCATTATCAAGGTAAACTATAGTATTTACTATACAGCTTTCCAATAAAAAATGCCAACTTTTAGATTAAAATTGGAGGAACCATTTTCTTAAACATTTTAAATATTGTATCCCCTCTTTACCATGTTTATTTCCTGTGCTCGGGAAACCCATGAAACATTTTGTTATAAATCTAATCTCATGGTTCCAACAGACAGAGACGAATAAAGCAGAACTCCGAGGCTTGCAAATTCCTCAAAGAACATGTTTACTAGTTACAAAGTATCAGCACAGTCAAAAGTGAAACCAAGTCTGGATACACAAGTAACAATTTTCCAATACAAAGTTAAATGTCCCACCCATAAAAGCTATGTAAGCAACTACGTTCCCCAATATGATTATTTGGCGGGCTTTTTATGAAATGCCCAGTCTCTAGTCTCAGGAGCAGCCAATGACCTTGGTTCCCATGGGACAAAAGATTATTTTGACTAAAGAAGCACCTGGGCAACCCCCTCCCTCCATTCTATGTGGCAACCTAGATTGAGAAGGAAAATGGCTGCAGCCATGCTCATTTGTAGAGTTGACATCTTAGCTGATCCCAATAAAATATAATTATTTCCATTTTTTTAAACAAACCAGTGTAACTTCACATTTTTGACAACACAAGAAATTGTACAAACTGCTATGTCAGTTAGGTATACATTGTCCATTGATACTTATCTAGCAACTATTTCATGCAAAGAATATGGAAAGAAGAAAAACAGAGTGATTCTATTGTTTAAGTTGAGCCCTTACCCACTTTGGCGCTGTCTATCACTCAGACTAACTGATTGGAGCAGCCTACAAGGCCTGCAAATAAGTGAAATAAAGAGATAAATTGGCCATTCATGGATCCAAGAATAAAGGGCAATGGTGATTGTGTGCACTTAGAAAAGTATCTGTTTATGAGCAGAAGTATATTCATATATACAATGGGAGTATATACAAAGCATTATTGCTTTTATTGTTCGTGATGAAAATTGTGATGATTAGTAAAGGATAGAAGCTGATCAGAGATGCTGAATATGGTAAACTATTTCTTGGTAGCCTCAAAAGTGGATCTTTGGGGAAAACAAACATTTAAAAAAATAAAGAAGTGAGAAAAATTAAAGGGAAAAAATGTCTGTAGGAAGACAATAAATTAATCAGAGTCCTGCATGAAAAACTGTTAGAAGACAAATTAATCTCCCAACAGAATGAAAAGAAAATAGACATAGTTTAAGAAAAAGAGTATGGAATCATGCTGGAACAGAGAAGAATTATGTTACAGAGTACCAAAGAAGGGATAAAATTACACAAATGGAAAGCACAAAGAGGCTTCTTTGTGGAATGGTGCAATGAGTGGGAGATGAGGAGGAAATGTGTATATCAGAATGTATATTACAGATATTCCTTGATTTATGACCATTATTTTAATAGTAATCTGAAATTATGATTTCCTTAGAAAGGTTGCTTTAGGACTTGTAAAGCACTTCTGTCCATTGCAAAAAGTCGCACCATCGCCACCACTTCCTATGGTCATGTGATCACACCCTGGGTGCTTGGCAACCTATCTGCACTTATGGCCAGTTGCCAAGCACCCTGTAACCATGTGATCACCATTTACAGACTTCACTGCTGACTTTCCCAGAAAGTCAGTGGGGAAGCTGGCAGGGAATCTTGCAAGCTTTTATTGCCTGCTAAAAGGACTCCTT